>NC_140166.1:180513048-180625548 GCF_963971535.1 Notolepis coatsorum | reverse complement strand
TGTGTGTGTGTGTGTGTGTGTGTGTGTGTGTGTGTGTGTGTGTGTGTGTGTGTGTGTGTGTGTGTGTGTGTGTGTGTGTGTGTGTGTGTGTGTGATTAGTGAAGGAGTGAGTGAAGGAGTGAGGGAGTGAGTGATGGAGTGAGTGAGGGAGGGAGGGAGGGAGGGAGGGAGGAGTGAGTGAGTGAGTGAGTGAGTGAGTGAGTGAGTGAGGGAGGGAGGGAGGGAGGGAGTGAGCGAGGGAGGGAGGGAGTGAGGCTGTATTCTCAAGAGAACAATAGCCTGCCTGCTCATGACTGTCTCTCCCCTCCCTTTTCCGCAGGATACAAGATCCATGACCTCACCCTGACCCCCCCGCAAGTGAGGCTGTCTGTGGGGGAGAGGCTGGTGCTCAACTGCACCGCCACCACCGAGCTCAATGTTGGCATCGAATTTGAATGGACACATTCTGGACTGGGCCTGGTCAGTGTCAACGTCACTCTGTGTTTCAGAGAGAGAGAGAGAGAGAGAGAGAGAGAGAGGGAGAGAGAGGAAATTGTGTTTTTTCGATTTTTTGATCGTCATACATACATAAATATAATATAATATAATTTTTTAAAAAGCAATAGGACATTTTTGAAATTCGAGACCCCCTGTCCGTGACCAAGACTAGACCAAAACAAATGTCGGAGACCGAGACGAGACCAAGACTATGATGTTTTAAGAACTACAACACGATAGTCTATATTATTCAAGACAGCAATACCAGAGATACCATTTCTCATTTCCTCCCACTCTCACATAGAATCTCCACTTCCTGCTTTCAGGAATTCTTAAAATCAAATCAAATCAAATCAAATTTATTTGTAAGGCCCGACAACATACTTTAATGTCCCGATGGGCCGGACATGTCTTCTTTAAACAAGTCAAGAATAAACATCACAATAAATCAAGAACAAAACAAAAACACCATGAAATCCAAAATAAAATGTAAAATAAATGCAACACTCCCAGACACGCGAAGGTAAGGAAAAACTCACTAAAAACCTAGCAATAGGAAAAAAGCACCACAGGCAATGTGGAGGGGAGAAACCTTAGAAGGGCCGTTCAAGGGGGGATGTCTTGGATGTCGGTGATAGTGTTACTATAAAACAGGAGAAACATTTGGTATGTATGTACATATATACGTGTAATGAAACACAAATAAGTACATGCAATAGCAACTGGAGTACATAAGAACATTTTGAAAGATTGAAAATAGAGCTGATGACGGATCCATTTGAGGTATGGGGGCGACGTAGAGAGGATCGCAATTACTTTCTACAGGTCAAAGTTCAAAATTGACCAGATGTATTGTTCTGTTCTATTATACTGTTGATTCTGTCCCTTTATAATCCACCTGGATTCCAACCCTGGTTCCCCGCTTAGGAAACCTACCAGTCAGGCAAAGGGGAATCCCGTCCGACCAAGGGAGATATTAGCCTGACTAGGCTTCAGACAGGGCTACTCTGTTTCACCTTCAAAGTTCTCATAGCTCCGAATGACTACCAATGAATGGCTGCTGTTTTTTACGGTGGAGAAAATGACGCGGTGTGTTCCTCACATCTGTCCTCTCTATCAGACTTCAGTGAACGGCTCAGCAGCATCCCACACGACATCTCACAAGAAGAAGTTGTGGAGCTCTCAGGAACTTTCCAACACACTTGTCGTGGAGAACGTGACAGTCAACCACACTGGGGAATATACCTGTTCTGCCTCCAGTGGACTGATGGCCAAAAGCACCTCGGCATATCTGAAGGTCTATGGTAGGTGCATATCTGAAGGTCTATGGTAGGTGCATATCTGAAGGTCTATGGTAGGTGCATATCTGACAACTGGATTTAGATTTGGTCTCCTGCATAGGAAAGCACATTACTGGTTAGCCATTTCTCTGTGTAATAGTATAGCCAGCATGGTGCAATGGAGGGAGAAATGTCCACAGAGTTGTGTAGGTCACAAATGCATAAAAAACATAAAAACTTGCTCGTAAAAGCATTAAAAAGTAGTTGGCGTTTTTAGTTTTGTGAGAATTCTGCCAATATGCGGCCAGATGACTCAGAACTTCACAGGCCTCCTTGTTATGGTAAGGCAAATATATTTGTCAAGTTTGGTGGAAATTAGAGACACTCATTTGAGTATTGAATGTTTGGCCTGATGGTGGCGCTAGAGGAAAGGTGATGGGGTTACCAAAATCAAGAGACTTCTTCTTCTAGGGGTCATAAATGTGCATCGCAAATTTGAAAAGATTAAAATGAAAGGTTTTAATTATCGCGTTAAATCCAGTGTCCCAGACACTGTGTTTCGGGGATAGGGTTTAGTAAAAAATGTACTTTTAATCCAGTCTCTCCTCATCTGACTGCTGTTTTACTCCATGCTACCCCATAGCGTACAAAAAGCTGTTTTTCATTGTATTTGTACAGTGGTTCGTCATTAAACTCCAATGCAATCTGATTTGCACAAGATAAAAAATAAACTAAATGAATGTACTAAATACCTGTATGTCATGTATGTCCCTATGCCATAAATGTCATGTATGTTGTGTATGTCATAAATGTCACTATGAATTGAAAACGGGGGACCCTGATGTAAACAAGACAAACGTCTTTCTCTGGTCTGCATGCCCTTAAAAATTGTGTGTATTGAGCCGTACTGTATTGTACCCATTCTGCAATCTGTTAAATAAAGTTTTCATTCATTCATTCATTCAATGTGAGCCATTCATATATTAATGTTTGAGATACAGATTGTATAGGGTCAACTGGCTTAATGGAGATGAACATAGCTGATGGTTTCTATGTGCTACTGTGATGTTCTCAGAAAAGCCCTTCATTGAGATGAGGGAGCAGGGGCCGAGGGTTCTGGAGGAGAATGTGGCTGAACAGGCGTCCAGATACCTGATCCCCATCAAGTACTCAGCTTACCCAGAGCCCACTGTCAGATGGTAGGCCTATGTCAATAATGTACACATACAGTATGCTCAATTGTTAACATTATCTTTAAACTAAATGTTATTCCCTACATGTAACAGATTGTGATATATCTGTTCAGGTATAAGAATGGCCAGCTCATTCGGAAGGAGCACGAGTACAGAATGAGACCGGGAAAGTACAACCTCACAATCTTTGGCGTCACTGAAAAGGATGCTGGGAATTACACGGTTGTACTGACCAATAAGATCACTAGAGAAGACGTGAGACGCTCCTTTCTGCTGTTGGTCAATGGTATGTCCTGTATATGTATGTACTGTATGTCCTATATATCTCGGTCCTTCTCAATCCTCTATCTGTAGAGATCTGTATATCCATTATGTGTATATCTATATATCACTCATATTTGAATATAATAGATTTTTTAATATCTTATCTTAATTAAGTGACACTATTGAACAATATGTTCCAAAATCTCTGTCAATAGCATCCAGTGATCCCAGAGTTAATCTCAGTTAAAACACAGTTCAGTTGTATTGTCCACATGGTCATGAACCCAGTGTAATAACTCTTGATGTTGCCTCCTGCAGTGCCTCCACACATCATCGAGAAGGAGTTGGCTGTGGACACTGATGTCTACATGTACGGTAGCAGCCCCACCCTCAGGTGCACCGCTCGTGGGATCCCCACCCCAACACGCATCCGGTGGCAGTGGATGTCCAAAGACGACTGTCCAGATGCCTTCCAGTAAGTTGAACCTGCGTGTTTGTTCATGCTTGTGTGTTTATGTGTGTGTTTATGTGTGTTCATGCATGTGTGTTTATGCGTGTATCTTCATGCGTGTGTGTTTATTTATGCGTGTGTGTTCATGCATGTGTGTTTATGCGTGTGTGTGCAATGCTGCTAGCAAGGACTTTTGCTTCATCTCCTTGGATTAATCTTTTACCCAGAATAGAACCATGAGTGCGTGCCACCATGAAAGGCAGCAGTTGAGTTGAGTTGAGTTGAGTTGAGTTGAGTTGAGTTGAGTTCAGCTCAGTTGAGTTCAGTGGGAAACTTGACTTGACTAAAAACAACACAAGTACAAAAAAAACTATCCCAGACATACAATACTACAGAACACAACAACACAATACAAAGCAATATTTAAAGTGCTAGATTACATTGCAGATTGAGCAGAGTTATTGCACAGGGAATGAAAGAGTTTATTCCTATTGTGGTTAAACCAGGGAACACTACATCTACGATTTCTCATACCCAGAGTGAAGGGGGTGATCTATACTGTGGTCTATCTATACAATATATATACCTGGCCTTGCTGAGAACTTGCTGGTCAAAGATAGACAACCGGAGAGTTTGTGGGACACCTATCACCTTACCAGCCACCTTCATAATAGAGCCCAAGTGTTTTTTAATGTTCAGATTACCAAGCAATCATAGAAAAATACCAGATTCAATAAATTACGGGCACTTCACCAAAAGAAACAATGCTGATTTAAACTTCCAAAACAAAACCCAACTACTAAACCGTTTTGCACACATTCATTTAGTTTGAGTAGTAGTTCGAGTAAATTTGTTTGAATATGGCCAGTGCCACCAATGATGTCATCTGGGACATTGAATCCTTGTGTTGTGTTATTACAGCTCAATTAAATGATAAGGTATGATATTGACAATGACCGTTCCAAGATATCTATACTGTTCTACAAAGTTGAAGTTCCTTCTGAAGTCAATGGCCACATTCTTGGTCTTTGTTATATTTAGTTGGAGGAGGACCTCATCACATCATTTGACAAACTCATCTACCACTGGCCCATGCACAGATTTGTCTGTATGGAGCAGGCTTATGATAACTGTATCATCAGCGAATTTCAGGATGTGCCTGTCTTCATGCTGGCTTCTACAGTCATTGGTGTAGATAATGTAGAACAATTATGGCTAAAACATGTGGCTGGATAGCATTGAATGCAGATGAAAAATCCCCAAACAAAAGTCTGGCATGTGTGCTGGGACCCTCTAGGTGTTTATACAGGAAGTTCAGTGATGTGATTGAGCTGTCTTCCACCCTGATCCTTGCTCTGTAGGCAAACTGCATGGGGTCCAGAGCCTCCCCCGCCATTTACAACATTTCCTTCTTTATAGGCCTTTCAAATTAATGATCATCAATGCCACTGGTCTGAGGTCATTTGGCACCTTAGGGGCTCTGCTTTTAGCCACTGGGACAACAGTGGACTCCTTCCATAACCTAGGAACCCTCCTTTGCTCCAGAGACATCCTAAATATATAACAGAACACCTCACAGAGCTGTTCTTCCTGTGATACAATCTCAAGTTTCAAGTTTCTTTAATAGTTGTCATACAGAAGTACAGAATACTTTCATACAAAATGCTTCTTACTGTTACGCTCCAGAGACTGTGCTAGACAAGATAGTATCAAATAACATAGTATAGCATGTAATTTAGAAGAAGAAAACGAGGTCACAGTGTTCGGTATAGACATATGTACAATGTTCTGAGTTACCATATAATATACAATACTATGCAGTGTACTAATGTACAGTACTATATAGTGCAAAGCAGAAATGGGATGAGGTACAGTTTAGGTACAATTTACAGTAAGGTGTATGAGTTGTAGTGCAATCCTTCATCAATAAATATAAAGTGTGGGGAGTGGGTGCTACAGTGTGTTTGTTTAAAGTGGGTGTGTGCTATAAAGTGTGTGGAGTGGGTGCTACAGTGTGTCTGTTTAAAGTGGGTGTGTGCGTGTGGATGTGTGTGCTATGTGCGTTTGGTGGTTGTTGTTGTGTAGTGTTCATTGTTCGTTTAGCAGTCTGATGGCCTGGGGATAGAAGCTTCTTCTGAGTCTTTCTGTGCTCGCCTTGAGACTCCGGTATCGCTTGCCTGACCGCAGCAGTTCAAAGAGGCAGTTGTTCGGGTGACTGGAGTCTTTAATGATTCTCTTAGCCTTGCCCATGCAACGCTTGTTGTAAATGTTCTGGAGGGTGGGGAGCCCCCCTCCAATTGTGCGTTCGGCTGAACGTGTCACTCTTTGTAGTCTGCTTCGGTCTTGTGCAGTGCTATTCCCAAACCAGGAGGTGATGTTGCCAGTCAAGATGCTCTCTATTGTACATGAGTAGAAGTTCTTAAGGATCTTCTGACTGACTTGGAACTTCCTTAGGCGCCTGAGGAAGTAGAGGCGTTGTCGTGCCTTCTTCACAACACTGTCAATGTGTGTGGTCCATGTCAAGTCCTCGGATATGTAGGCTCCGAGGTACTTAAAGCTGTTGACTCTCTCAACCGGTGCCCCGTCGATGCTGAGGGGGCTGTAGTCCTTGACCCCCGACCTCCTGAAGTCCACTATCATCTCCTTTGTTTAGCTGACGTTCAGGGAGAGGCTGTTTTCCTGGCACCATCCCGCCAGGACCTTGACCTCTTCCAGGTAGGCCCTCTCGTCGTTGGCAGAGATCAGGCCCACCACCACTGTGTCGTCAGCAAATTTGATGATTGTATTGCTACTCCGCTGAGCCACACAGTCGTGTGTGTACAGGGAGTAGAGGAGGGGACTCAGAACACAGCCCTGGGGGGCCCCTATGTTGAGGGTGATGGATGAGGAGGTGCAGTTGCCTGCTCTCACCACCTGGGGTCTGCCAGTCAGGAAGTCCAAGACCCACTGGCAGAGGTCATAGTTCAAGCCCAGGTCCCTGAGCTTGGCTATGAGTATGGAGGGGACTATGGTATTGAATGCCGAGCTGTAGTCGATGAATAGCATTCTCACATAGTTCCCCTGCCTCTTGTCCAGGTGTGATGCTGCTGTGTGCAGCACATGGGCTATGGCGTCCTCCGTGGACCTGTTGGGGCGGTATGCAAATTGCAGGGGGTCCATGTTGATGGGGAGGGAGGAGCAGATGTAGCCCTTTACTAGCTTCTCAAAGCACTTCATGGCTATGGAGGTGAGAGCTACAGGGCGGTAGTCGTTGAGGCAAGCAGGCTTGGATTTTTTGGGTACAGGGATAATAGTGGACTTCTTCAGGCAGGTGGGGATGACAGCCTGTTCTAAGGACAGGTTAAATATGTCAGTGAATACCGGGGCTAGTTGGTCGGCACAGACTTTTAGGACGCGGCCGGGGATGCCGTCCGGACCTGCTGCCTTCCTGATATTCACTTTTTTAAAGGTCCGCCTCACCTCGTGCTCTGTTACCCTGAACACTGAGTCTCCATCAGCAGCAGACCCCCCCCCCCCCCCCCATTGCCGTGGCTTGTGGGCTGGTGTTGTTATTACCAGCATCAAACCTCGCATAGAAGGTATTGAGGTCATTTGCTAAGGAGATGTCACTGTTCAGTTTGAGGGAGGCGCCTTTGTAGTCTGTCATCGTTTTGAGCCCCTGCCACATAGCTCTAGAGTCAGCTTGTTCAAACTGGAGTTCAATTTTATCCCTGTAGCGCCGTTTGGCCTCTGTCACTGTCCTCCTTACGTTGTATCGCGCCACCTTGTGGTCATTCATGTTGCCTGCCACTAGGCCGTCGTTGTATGCTTTGGTGCGCTCTCTCAGAGCTTCACGGACGGATTTGTCTACCCAGGGTTTTTGATTTGGGTAAACTCTCATTTTGGTAGTGGGGATTGTTTCTTCCACCAAAGTACAAACATAGTCCAGCACTGTCTCCGTGTAGACATTAATGTTATCTGTGTCGCGGAACACGTTCCAGTCTGTGCAGTCAAACGCAGCCTGGAGTGTCTCCTCTGACGTCAAATCCCATTTCTGCACCTCTCGCGAGACTACGGGAGTGCTTTTGATTCTCTGTTTGTACTTTGGTGAAAGGAAAATGGACGCGTGATCTGATTTACCAAAGCCACTATCAGAATGAGCCTTGTAGCCACCTTTAAATTGCGTGTAACAGTGATCTAGGATGTTACCGCCTCTGGTGTTGCAAGTCACATGCTGATAGAAGTCAGGTAATACCTTTCTCAGATTGGCGCTATTGAAATCACCCAGCACTAAAATGGCGGCGTTAACGTTCGCCGCTTGTATTCTATTTACCTCGTCGTGGAGTCTGGAGAGCGCGATGTTGTTACTGGCTTGCGGTGGCAATCTGCCCCTGGACTTTAATTTGTGTTGTTTTTCTGAAATACTGCCTGGACATCATGAGCACAGGGTTCCCACAGACATTGCAAAGTGACGTTCAAGGACTTTTAAGTACTTTTCCAAGCACTATTTTTCATTTTCAAGGATGTCACTCGAAGGATACAATTCACTTTTAAATGCTGTTTTTTTTAAGCATCTTCTTCTTCTTAAGCCTGCTTGCCAGCTAGAGCAAGCTAGAGCATCACACGCGAAGAAATGAGGAAAAGCAGTTGGAGTGCGCGAGACATCGACTCGTCAGATTTGATTAAAAACAGAAAAAAAAAATGTCTTGATTCAGAACAATTTTATCATGGATGAACAAAACATTCAATGCGAATGGTTGATTTGAATTTAAAATACTTTTTAAGCACCTTGTTAAAAAATTGGCTGTTTTCAAGGAATTCAATTTTTTTTTTAAATCAAGCACTTTAAGCACTTCAAGGACCTTGTGCGAACCCTGTGAGCATCAAACAGTGTGCCTGACTTAGCCAAATCAAAAGGACACACTTTATTGGGCAGTATTTCTGAGGAGCTTGTTCAACTTTGCGCATGTGTGTGTCTGTGTGTGAGTTTCTGCACGTGTGTGTGTGTGTGTGTGTGTGTGTGTGTGTGTGTGTGTGTGTGTGTGTGTGTGTGTGTGTGTGTGTGTGTGTGTGTGTGTGTGTGTGTGTGTGTGTGTGTGTGTGTGTGTGTGTGTGTGTGTGTGTGTGTGTGTGTGTGTGTGTGTGTGTGTGTGTGTGTGTGTGTGTGTGTGTGTGTGTGTGTGTGTGTGTGTGTGTGTGTGTGTGTGTGTGTGTGTGTGTGTGTGTGTGTGTGTGTGTGTGTGTGTGTGTGTGTGTGTGTGTGTGTGTGTGTGTGTGTGTGTGTGTGTGTGTGTGTGTGTGTGTGTGTGTGTGTGTGTGTGTGTGTGTGTGTGTGTGTGTGTGTGTGTGTGTGTGTGTGTGTGTGTGTGTGTGTGTGTGTGTGTGAACCCTCCCAGTGTATGCAGGCAGGGTTCCTCAGATGCTCATTGTCAACAGGTTGTTGACGTAGGGGAGGAGCAGCGGTGTTCGTGATGTTGATGAAAACACAAGCGGAGACAATGAGGGCGACCTGTGACCTGATGCAGATCAGCGGATGTGATTCATGTTCTACACAATGTGCATTTTTAGAAAAGAAACAAGAAAAAATATATATCAGATATTATGGAGACCGAGCTTTTCTTTGTATGTTAAATGTCCAACCTGTGACGATGTTGTAGCACTGGTTACATTATACTGTACATGCACAGGAATTCCATTCTTAACCCGGCTACTCAAGCAACCTGATATTTGATTGACGCATGTAAACTTCACAGTTATAACCTGACTACAGTAACCCGGGTACACTCGTATTCGGATTATGAGAATCCTGGTTAAGATGCCTAGGTTTTTCCGATACTAAAAGGGAACTAAGCCCAATTTAAGAATTCACAGGGTTCTGTGCCACAGTTGCATGTGGTTGGGCCACTAAGATAACCCGATCTGCTTAGGGCTTCCTTGGAACGGCCAACACCTGAGCGGAGTCCGTTCAGGCACTTCCATTTTGCCCAGTTGTTATCTCCTGGTGGGAGGGCTTCGGCAGGGGGGATGAGCATAGTCGAGCTGTGTGGGTGGTTGGACAGCTTTTCCTTCCACATTTTAAGGAGGGCTTCGGATGATGTTGTCTCCAGTGGAGCAGTGCTGGTCAGGAAACATCTCTGTAATTTTAATCGACTAGGGGCAGGTACATGGCCATGTAGGGGGTGCCTCTCATCTGTGGCTTGCCTGCACCGCTCTGTCCTGCTGGCTACCGCTCTTCTGATGTCTGGAGGGGCGATACCTGCCAGGATGTACAGGTCGTTGGTGTTAGTGGGCTTCAGGCACCCAGTAATACATCTGCAGCTCTCGTTAAGAGCGGAGTTTCAGAACTGAGAACACTACTATAGAATAAAGCTCAATGTGGGTCGACTAAATGAGTCTCCCATTCATTGTCAATGGAGCAGCCCCAGGCTCATTATATCTGATGACATCACACGTTTGAATCTTACTTCTCTGGTGTCTGGCTTTAGGAGAGAATAGCTCACTTAGTATTGATTCGAACATTCCTAGGTTATGGAAATATCATCATAACATAACATTAAATGGGTTAATGTGGCATAATCTGTGCAAACTCATTTATATTTCATATACATGATCTCATTGCTGAGGAGAATAATAATAATAATAATAATAATAATAATAATAATAATAATAATAATAATAATAATAATAATAATAATAATAATAATAATAATAATAATAATAATAATAATATCACCATCATCATGTCTTTCCTATGTATTAAAAGTAACATGCTATTGCTCAGAGGCAGATGGTAGCTGGTGGAGCATCTTTCCGTGCTCTTTTGGTAGAATGGTGGACTGTGAGTGGGGCACCGCAGGTGGTCAGGATTATTCTGTGAATTAAATGTAACGATGGATCCATTGATACAAGGCCTGATTCCACGTGACAGCTAAATAGGAATTCTACTGGACTTTGAAGCTGTACAAGCTGTTTACAATTTTCATCTTTGCAAAACCTTTGAAATTTTTTAATGTACTTTGAACATTCTAAAACCAATTCCTAAAAAACACACGAATATTCCAAAGTTAAAATGATTAGTAGCTCACGGAACGGCTCTCAATATGTACAATCAAATCGAATCAACATCAAATATACACTGCTACTTATTACTATCAGCAAAGTGCTTTGCATCAGCTGTCCATGAAATTGTACCGTCTGTCTCCATTGTTCCCTCGTCCGTCGTTGAGTGGTGTGATTAGCAGTGGCGCTGAATCGGTCGGGAGCTGCGTGACTGCTACAGACTCCCGGGTACACTGTGTGTCACTTGGTGTGTCACTTGGTAACTGCGTACGGACTCTCGGGTACACGGTGTGTCACTTGGTGACTGCGTACGGACTCCCGGGTACATGGTGTGTCACTTGGTGTGTCACTTGGTAACTGCGTACGGACTCTCGGGTACACGGTGTGTCACTTGGTGACTGCGTACGGACTCTCGGTACACGGTGTGTCACTTGGTGACTGCGTACGGACTCTCGGTACACGGTGTGTCACTTGGTAACTGCGTACGGACTCTCGGGTACACGGTGTGTCACTTGGTGACTGCGTACGGACTCTCGGTACACGGTGTGTCACTTGGTGACTGCGTACGGACTCTCGGGTACACGGTGTGTCACTTGGTGACTGCGTACGGACTCTCGGTACACGGTGTGTCACTTGGTGACTGCGTACGGACTCTCGGGTACACGGTGTGTCACTTGGTGACTGCGTACGGACTCTCGGTACACGGTGTGTCACTTGGTAACTGCGTACGGACTCTCGGGTACACGGTGTGTCACTTGGTGACTGCGTACGCCGTACGGACTCTCGGGTACACGGTGTGTCACTTGGTGACTGCGTACGGACTCCCGGGTACACGGTGTGTCACTTGGCAGCATTGATTACGCAATGACCACCTCAGGTATGCGGTGACTTGAAGGCTGTTGATAGAAAGGGGGCCAGACCAGACCATCGCTGTGGCCTTATCTTCAGTCGGCACATAGGAGTGCTTCCTCTACCCTTCCTGTTGTTCCTGCTGTGCTCTCTATCCAAAAGGCCTTCTTCCTGACGAGGCTTCTTCTCTGCCTGCGCGGCTTCCTGCCGTCATTAATTATCCCATCTCTCTTTTTTCCCCCTTCACGCAGTTTCCCGTTCTCTCATTTGTTTGGTGTGATGATATACAGATCAACATTACAGTAGTGTATTTCTTTGAGTTTTAAATAAAGCTGGTTCAATAACAGTGTGTGTGTGTGTGCATGCATGTGTGTCTGTGTTTATGTATTTGTGTTTATGCGAGTGTGTATGTGTGTGTGTTTAGTTTATTAGGATCCCCAATTACCTACAGCATTGCAATAGCTATTCTTCCTGGGGTTCACAAAAAACCTACATTGTGACCTTGCAACATAAGTTAACACTACTAGTACACACACAGACACACAGACATAATACCTACATCATAGCATGACATTACAATTAAACAGGACAAAGAGCTAGTACACACACACACACACACACACACACACACACACACACACACACACACACACACACACACACACACACACACACAGGGCTGTAGCTCCAGATTCTGGGCCCCATGAAAGAATGTATTTGTAGGCCCCCAGTGAATGCGAGCGAGCGTAAGCGCGCGAGCGGAATTTTCTTTTGGCAATTTTTTTATTGATGAAAACGCATAATATGGTTTTTACCTATACATTCGAATCGGCAGTTCAGCACCTGCACTGTTGGTGGATGAGCCTAGTAAAGGATGTCGCATTGCGTTCATCTTCAATGAATGGACCAATACAATAGTCTACCAAAGCCCCCCCTCTCTCTATATATATCACACACACACACACACACACACACACACACACACACACACACACACACACACACACACACACACACACACACACACACACACACACACACACACACTTCAGAAACAAACATAGTATCAATGAGAGCATCAATCATACACCCCAGTGCTGGGCCATTGGAATCATCCTAAGCTACCCCCCCCCCAGCTACGCCCCTGCACACACACACACACAGCTGTTTCAGAACTACACAAGAGGCAACGCTCCTCTTAAAGGGGCAGCACTCCAACAAATGCAACCTCCTCTATTTAACAAACTATGGCACCCTTATAGCTATGTGATGTCAATCATATTAACAGAAATATGGATTAAAAAAACATATGATTCCAATATCAAATCAAAGCAATCTCTTTGTCAGTTGTATTGCATTTTCTAGGGTGCGATATGAGCACATGTGTGTGTTGAGAGAGAAGAGATGGTATGATTCTGCTGTACTGTGCTTACATCAGAGTACTGTGGTAGCTATTGTACATTGATACAGTACCTTGAGTTTCAGTTTGACTCTATTTCTCTTTTTGTCTCCAGGTCCAGGTTGAGGACGACTGGGTTCAGTCTAGAGGACTGTGATAAATGGAAGGACATCAGCAACAGCACCGGCCAGAACCCTATTGATCCAATTACCAGTGATACTGATCACCTGCAAAAGGTATACTTTCCTCTTGACAGCGACACAACCACCTTAAAGCAACACAACAACCTTAAAAGAACACAGCAACACAACCCCCTTAAAGGAACACGGCAACATTATGGGAAATGCGCTTACCGTCTTCTACAGAGTCAGACAAGGAGATAGATACCAATTTCTTCTCTGTGTGTTCAGTAGAAAGCTATCCGTCTGCAAGCTAGCCTAGTTTAGCACAAATGGATGGATGTGGATATGGATCAGTTAGCCTAGCTCTTGGCCAAAAACACCTCTCCCGGAGTTTTAAGATAGGCTAGCTGATCCGTAACATACCTTGCACTGTTCTCACTAGGGCTGTCAGAATTAATTTCAATATTCAAATTTCAATAAAAATTCCAAACTGCCAGTAAAATATAAAAAAAAAAACAGTATTGATAAGACTGAAAACACATCACTGATTTTTGTCCCTTTTTCGTGATTTTAGAAAAATTTGCCTGCAATGCAAGCCAATAAATGGGTGTTACAAAGCACAGCCCAATGCCTGATGATCTTTTTCCTTTTGGTACAACCCATGATAGAAAATACATCAAACAATGGATTTGTTACTAAGCATTTTACGCCTGCTTCGATGCAGTAATAATATGTAAATTGTATCGTTCATTTCATAAAAATGTGCCTCATTTCAGCCTGTTCATATTCAAATGTGGGCCCTAGTTCTCACCATCTCAAACAATCAACCAATAGCAGAAAATAACGTCTGGACACTTCTTATACCTTAACCACTAACTCTATACCTTCTAGACATTTTGACCTGATGTGGATCTTCATCAGGTCAATCTCAGACCAGGAACCGACAACACACCAATGAGATTCCAATACCTACGAGATCACTTATCTTTTTTTGATATTTTTCCTCCGTTTTTCTCCCATCCCAATGTTAGTCGTTATCAGTGTTGGGCAAGTTACTTTTAAAAAGTAACTAGTTACAGTTACTAGTTACTTCTTCCAAAAAGTAACTAAATTACTTACTCAGTTACAAATTATAAAAGTAACTAGTTACTTCAGAAAGTAACTATTGCGTTACTTTCAAGTAACCTTTTTACATAAACAACATACACAAATCTAAACTATTTTAATGTTGCTGTGGGACAAAGTGAGACTAGCCTCCAATCAAATGCCATGTATGTCGATATTATAATTACTATGTTTCTATAGTGGATCATACAAATACAAACACAATAGATGTTTTGGAACTTTTGATATGTATTGCCCCTCAACAGGCCACAACTGGGCAACATTAAATTATGCTTGTTAAGCACTATACCAAAAATAAATAACAAATATATACTGATTGATTGAACATTTTAATTAACAGATTGCAGAATGGGTACAGTACAGTACAGCTCAATACACACAATTGTTAAGGGGATGCAGATCAGAGAAGGACTTTCGTCTTGTTTACATCAGGGTTCCCCATTTTCAATTCATGACATTTATGACATACACAACATACAGATATAAGAATCTAATCTAATCATCTAAACAAATCTAATCATGACATTTAAGACATGCATGACATACAGATATATATATCTCTGACTCTGAGCACCTGAAGACTCTGCTATTAAACCAGGAAGTGCAACACTATGTCAGCAGATTCCTGGATTTTACATCTTTTTGAGTGCCTGGATCGACTCTCTTCTCTGAACTATGTCAGCAGAGTAGAGCCTCCACTACTGCAGTGCCCTGCGCTGCAACACAACTAACACAAGAGTGAACGTTGACTGCTCGCTTGTGTTCAATCATAGACAGTAACGCGCCGCATTTTTTGGCAGTAACGGTAACAGCGTTATTAAGATTACTCGTTACTGGGGCGGCTACGTGGCGCAGTGGGCAAGGCGCTCGCAACGAATGCTGGAGACTGGGCTCGAACAGGATGCCTCCTGTTCGAGCCCCGCTCTCCACATTGCTTTCAGTTTAGCTGGTCGTCCACAGTAATACACATTGGCCGTATTACGGGGAGGGAAACTGAAGGGTGGGGATAGGGCGTTGTGGACAGCGACTCCTACAGGTCGGTTGGTGCGCCTGCGCAGTAGAATCAAGAAGCGACGGGGGCGGGGCCCCTCCAAAGCCCAGACCCCCGACGCTGAAAGATCGAGCCGCGCAGGTGAAAAGATGCGACGGCTGTTACCTCGAGTATCGGAGGGGACTTGTGCTATGTATGACTTAGTCCACATTGCAGCCGGCTTGTGGGAGGCAAGAAACAACGTTCGAAGACAGGGGAGGGTTGAATTGGACGATATGAAAATTGGGATGGGAGAAAAATAGAAAATGGGAGAAAAAGTGGATAAAAAAAAAAAAGATTACTCGTTACTGAAAAAACTAACGCCGTTATTTATAACGCCGTTATTCCCATCACTGGTCGTTATGCCAATTCCCAATCCCCTTCCTGGTTGCTGCGCACCTACCCCCTACAGTTGGTCTGGGAGAGTGGAGGCTATCACATACTTCCTCCGACATATGTGTAGCCAATCAACCGCTTCTTTTCACCTGGCAGTGCGGACTCTCACTGAGAGGGTGTAACGTGTGGAAGGATCACACTACCCCCCTTAGATCCTTTTCCTCGCTGAGCAGGCGCCCCGACCGAACTGTAAGAGTCGCTGTTTACAACAACCAGGACCCACCCACCGGCTTTCCCACCCTCTAACACTGCCAATTGTGTTAGTACGACGACCGGCCAAGCCGGAAGCAACGCAGAGAGCTGGGCTCGATACCAGTATCTCCTGCGTTGGTGGTGAGCGCCTTGCCCACTGCGCCACCCAGCCGCCCCCTACGAGATCACTTATGATGTTAGGAGTGAAGAGTTTCTTACTCTGCATGTAGAGCACTGGAACGTGTTTTTTAATGACTGTCTGATGCATTTCCACAGAAAACCGTGAGTTCCTTGAAGATTCAGAAAGCAGAGGTCCATGCCCTCTACAGATGCCTGGCTGCCAACAAAGCAGGAGAGGACTCACGTGTCATCCTTTTCCATGTGACACGTAAGCAGCACTATACTATATTTGTTCTACATAGTTGGAGTTTTAATTATTATTGCGAGAGGAAGATTCTTGTGTTTTACGTGTGTTGTGCATCTCCATCTATCTGCTCCTAGGTGGCCTGGAGTTGAGTGTGTCACCATCCCGGGAGCCCTTAGAGGAGGACCAGGTGGTTCTCAAATGTAAAGCGGACAGGCTGATCTATGGGAACCTGGCCTGGTTCCGTCTGACCAACGTCTCCAACTCGGAGCATCTCCCGACGGCGCAGCCCTGTCGCTCCTTGTCTCTGCCCCCCCTGCCCTTGTCCCAGGCCGTGCTGATGGGCCTGCAGGGCGCCAACATGAGCCTGGAGCTGCTCCTGCCCAACGCGTCCCGTCAGGACGAAGGCTTGTACGCCTGCCAGGTGAGGAGCCTCAAGACCGGGGAGAGGACCTGCCTGCTACGCCGCCTCTCTCTCAGAGGTAGAACCACCTGCTGGAGAAAGAAAACAACTCCTCAATTATCTCATTCACTTTGTCTGCTGTCATGGAAACGATCTCTCCCAGGTATTGCTTTATGTTTCAGAGGAATGACGCCTGATGCCTGTGTTGTCATTTTCTTGTATTTCTTTAGCTCTTGTGCCTGCGTGGATCGTGAATAATATGACCGACCAGAAAGTGAATGTGAGCGCCACAACCGTACTCTTCTGTGATGCTGCTGGAACGCCCAGCCCGATCGTGGTGTGGACCAAGAACAACCGCACGGTGGTGGAGGGCTCAGGTGAGAACGCTGTTCGCTGGCGGCAGCCATTCCATTGACTGCTTGTTTGTCTCCATCGTCAACTGGCTACTAAAACACAACATGGATGGTTTTCAGGCGTGATTCTGGGCCATCTGAACCGGACTCTGACCATTCAGCGGGTGAAGAAAGAGGACAGCGGTCTGTACACCTGTACGGCCTGCAACGGCCGCGGCTGTGACACCTCACAGGCCCTCCTAACTACTGAAGGTCAGTCACTGCCCCCGTAATGGACACCAGATCATAGTGACGCAGTGTCGAATTCTGCAGAGGTTCCTGTTTACCGATATGGTAAGAAATAGTCACGTGTTTCGTCAAAGAGAAAACTTGCCAATGAAAACCTCCTGAGTGTCACGCCGAACGGACGGTGTATTTATAACCTTTATAGCCTCGCAGTGTCTGATTCACATCGCGACCACAAACACTTTTGATATCAAAGATGAAGCGTAATAATAACTCGACTTCCGCTGGGCAGGAAGCCGGCTCTGTTCGCGCACATCCTCCTGGGAGTTTCTAAATACGAAACAATGTGTAGGCCGCGGGACAAAGGGAGAGGCCAGCCCTGCCCCAGCTCCAGCCCCTGACGCCCCAATTTCCCGCCATGTTCTGTACAGAACACGGAGACCCAGCGACTAACAAACAAAACGTGCTAACTAGGAGAAGGGCCTACGTGACTTGTCCCCCGCCACCGGTCCTGTCACCCAGTCAGTTCCTAGGATTTCTCAGGCGCCAGCCAGCAAATAATAACAAGGAAAGACAGATTGTACTGTACAGCACGCGGCACTAATGAGGGGCACTAACGAGGAGTCCCCTTCACATGGGGGAAGAATACAAGAACAGAGAGAGAGAGAGAGTAAATAGAGGGGGAGTGAGCGAGTGAGAGTGAAAAATAGACCCCTTTCTTGTCAGCATCATCTTAAAAAAACTAAAAACATTTTTATTAACTTAAAAACAGGGTAGGTTCTCTGAGCACGGATGCTCTTTTTCTGCCATGCCCTGCCTCACATTCACACAGTTGCATACATTCACACCTGGGAGCTGCCCAGTACAACCACAGTCTGACACTGTTGACCACTGAGCAACTCCACTGGAGCAGTTGGGAGTTAAGTGCCTTGCTCAAGGGCACTTCAGCGGTTGGTATTAGCGACAGTTACCCATTCACTTCCCTGCCCAGATTTTCCCTGTCACTTTGCGGGATCAAACCGGCGACCTTCTGATCACGAGCCTGCTTCTCTAACCTTCAGGCCACCGCTGCCCCAAACCTTGTAGGCAAAACTCTAACTTCCGAAAACAAACGGCACGTGCATCGTTAGGGGAGCGACTCCGGGGACTCACTCACACACCACCACGGCGGACATTTTCCAAGTTGATCTTGGCAGCGGTCACTCTCGCCGACTCCTGAGCGTTTGTTATGACTAGATAAAATACAGGCCACATTCCAAAAGACATCACCCTCCAACACAAACACAACACACACACATATACATGCACACATATACACGCACACATATACACGCACAGATATACACGCACATATACACACACACACACACACACATATATATACACACGCACATATACACACACAAGCCAGAAACAACCGTTTCCTGAAGTCATCGTCCTGACGCCGTATCAAACGCTGCCAAGATACGTCATAGAAAGAGTATGCTGTGTTCCACATTCCAGACTGACTGTGTTATGTTGTTAACTGGAGAATATACAGGTGAGTAATAATTTTTTAAGGGGAGCGCCACTCAATTTTAAACATTTGTGACGCCATTAATGTATATGGTGCTCCATAGGAAATGAAGGGGAGATTTTGTCTGATTTTGTCAAGTCAAAACTCGTCCTAACTAATTATTCCAACTTCGCATTGTGTTTTTGAAGGGATCGACATAAAGCTCAAAGAGTCTTGACAAAAGCTGGTGGGGTGAAAAAAACACAAGCCACTGCTGAAATACAGTATACAATTACCCCTTTTCTCTCCAAAGTCTCTTTTCAAATCCTTCAGTCGGCAATGCTCAGTGCTGCCTCCATTGGTCGCTCACTGTCCCAGAAAACCACAGAAGAACATCTCGGCTGAAGGATTTGCAAAGAGACTTCGGAGAAAATTATTATAATAATAATAATAATAATAATAATAATAATAATAATAATAATAATAATAATAATAATAATAATAATAATAATAATAATAATAATAATAATAATAAAGGGCATTTTTTTTTCTCAAATCTTTTTTTTATTTTCCTTTTTTTACACAACAAGCAAAACACAATACAATAATACAATAATACATAAGACACCACAATACAATACAATTGTAGTGTACAATTTACTTAACCCTCGGAATCCGCTGCAGTTTGTTATAGACCTTACTGTATGGGTGGCCCCAGTGGGAATGTACAACTTTACTGCACACATATATGGTGTTCATCTGGTTCCCCTTTAATCTTGTTTGCCGTGGAAGACCAAAGTGGGTTGTGTGAATTGACACATCTCAAACCCACCCGTTTTTCATGATCCTCCAATCACAATCCAGGTCAACTGAATGATGTTTTGGTATCTTTTCATCCCACAGGAGCAGAGGAGAAGACCAACGTGGAGCTGATTGTTCCTATTGGCTCGGTGGTCATTGCCATGTTCTTCTGGCTGCTCATAGTCTTCGTCATCCGTGGGAGAAAGAGGGTAAGGACTTCCTCATCCGTTCCTCTCTGTGCCACACCTCTCTTTCCTTAATTTCTGCTTCATTAAGCCACAGAGTATGATGAATTAAGAACAATCACACGTGTGCACACACAAACACACACACACGCACACACACACGCACACAAACACACACACACACATGCACACACACATGCACACACACACACACACACACACACCCCCCTCTGGTTTGGTGAGTCTGGAGTCTTGAAATGGTCCTGTCCTGATTTTTCGTGTATTTTCACATACACAAGGTACACACACACACACACACACACACACACACACACACACACACACACACACACACACACACACACACACACACACACACACACACACACACACACACACACACACACACTGATCAGAACTGACTGACCTGGCCCCTCCCCCTTTGTATTCAGCACTTTCTGCTCCCACAAGTCACGTACACAACACAACACTGGCCTGGCCCCCATTACGATGGACCAGTACAGTCTCATGCAAGCAAACACTACTATAGACGATCGCTGTACAGAATAGGGGCCACTGCCACGGAGATGAATAGTAGGTTAATGACCTAACGCATCAGCTCATTTTGGTCTCTCATACTCACTCACTCTCTCTGTTCCCCCTCTCTGTCTCCTCTCTCTTTCTCTTTCTGTCTGTCTGCCCGTCTCCCTCTCCTCTCTTTCTGTCGCTCCCCCTCTCTTTCACACATTCTCTCTCTCTCTCTGTCCCTCACTCTTCCCCTGGCCCTTTCTCTGCCCCCCCCCCCCCCCCCTCTCAGCCGAACCGTGGGGATCTAAAGACAGGCTATCTGTCCATCATCCTGGACTCTGAGGACATGCCAATGGACGAGCAGTGTGAGAGGCTCACTTATGACGCCAACAAGTGGGAGTTCCCTCGGGACAGGCTGAAGCTAGGTGAGACGTTAGCAGAATACAGACATTGTATTCATTAACCGTCTGTAGTGTGGTAGTGAAATGGTTAACCTTCTGTAGTGTGGTAGTGAAAGGGTTAAAAAAATTCGTGTGGCAGTGTTTTTTTTTTTTTTTTTCCTCCTTTTTCCTCCGATTTTCTCCCATCCCAATGTTAGTCGTTATGCCAATTCCCAATCCCCTTCCTGGTCGCGTGTACCACTTCCGCAACGCATTTGATCTCCGGGGTTGGCCTGATTGGCCGAGATGGCCACGTGACGCGCGTGGCACGCCCCCGCGGCAGCCGCAGCGGCAAGCGCGCTACTGCTGGAGTTCACTTCGCCTTTCACATCGCTGCCGTTGGCGAAAGCAGGATGAGAGAGCGTAGATTTAGCTGTGTATCATTTAATCATTTAACATTTGAAAGGCATACATTGTTGATTTGTTGTCATACAGAAGTACAGAATACTTTTATCCAAAATGCTTCTTACTGTTACACTGTTAGAGACTGTGCTAGACAAATGAATGACTAATTCGGTAACTAACGTAACTAATAACGTTAGTAAGCACTGCTTATATGCTTATTATGTCTGCGGGGTACAGTAAACGTTTCTCCCGGTACATTCTGAAGAGCACACCGCTGTATGTTGGAGAACCAGCGGTCTTCCGCTCATCCTCACTCGAGTGAGAGCAAAGCCGTGCACAGCTCAGCCCTGTGTGAGACGCGAGCAGGAAGGAGGAGATGGGAGTCCTTCCAATCGGAATATGTTGTTTCTTTACACATATGTTGGATTATGAATATGTCTTTATAGCTATGCTGCCAGGCTGGTCCGCGACCCTCCGTGCTGCGATCACCAGCGGGGAGAATATGCTCACGCGAGCGGCATCGCTGAGCTCTGGTGACTGTCTTATTGGGGCTTATGCCGAGAAGCAGTAACACAACATTGCAACTGTTGTGTTACTGCTTTCTGACCGAATTAGTCATTCATTTGTAGCTATAAAGACATAATATTCATAATCCAACATATGTGTAAAGAAACAACATATTCCGATTGGAAGGACTCCCATCTCCTCCTTCCTGCTCGCGTCTCACACAGGGCTGAGCTGTGCACGGCTTTGCTCTCACTCGAGTGAGGAGGAGCGGAAGACCGCTGGTTCTCCAACATACAGCGGTGTGCTCTTCAGAATGTACCGGGAGAAACGTTTACTGTACCCCGCAGACATAATAAGCATATAAGCAGTGCTTACTAACGTTATTAGTTACGTTATTTCTGACCGAATTAGTCATTAATTTGTCTAGCACAGTCTCTAACAGTGTAACAGTAAGAAGCATTTTGGATAAAAGTATTCTGTACTTCTGTATGACAACAATGTATGCCTTTCAAATGTTAAATGATAAATGATTAAATGATACACAGCGAAATCTACGCTCTCTCATCCTGCTTTCGCCAACGGCAGCGATGTGAAAGGCGAAGTGAACTCCAACAGTAGCGCGCGTGCCACGCGCGTCACGTGGCCGTCGCGGCCAATCAGGCCAACCCCGGAAATCAAATGCGTTGCGGAAGTGGTACACGCTTCCTGGTCGCTGCGCACTTACCCCCCACAGTCGGTCTGGGAGAGTGGAGGCTATCACGTGCTTCCTCCGACACACGTCTAGCCAATCAACCGCTTCTTTTCACCTGGCAGCGCAGACTCTCACTGAGAGGGTATAACATGTGGAAGGATCACACTACCCCCCTTAGATCCTATCCGCGCTGAGCAGGCGCCCCGACCGAACTGTAGGAGTCGCTGTTTACAACGACCCGGACCCACCCCGCCAGCTTTCCCACCCTCTAATACAGCCAATTGTATTAGTGTGAACGGCCAGCCAAGCTGGTGACAACGCCGGAGCTGTGATCTGGATTCGAACAGGCGAATCCAGCGTCTCCGGTGTTGGTGACGAACGCAATCTCCGCTACGCCACCTGACCGCCTGAAAGGGTTAACATTCTATATTGTCGCAGTGAAAGGGTTAACCCTTTGGTAGTGTGGTAGTGAAATGGTTAAATATGTGGTGTTTCGGGGGGCTGGAGTGCGTGCTGTGCCCTCTCACAATGTTGCCTTCAGGTCAGTTGAGTTCTGTGGTTCAAGTCTGGCTCATGCCATCCCTTCTCCCCCATAGTTATTGTCTCCTTGGTATACCATCATAACAGAAGTTCCATACACGAGATAAATACATAAATATGTTGGTCTCTCATACTCTCTCTCTACCTTTTTCTCTCTCCCTACCTCTCTCTCTCTCTCCCTCTCTCTCTCTATCTCTCTCTCTCCATATATATATGAAACATGATAAGATAAGATAAGATAAGATAAGATATTCCTTTATTGATCCCCTTGGGGAAATTCAGGCATCATAGCAGCATGGGGGGGAGGGGGGGAGGGGTACAGGTAGTAAAACAACACAGTATACAGGTAGTAAAAGACAACACAGGCAGTGTAAACAATTTGATCAATATGGTCAATATAATTTACTATCTGACTAGCTGAGGAATATTCACATTATTCACAGTGTCACATGAGGTGCAGTATGCAAGAGGTAGTGTTATAATAATTTACTATCTACTGAGTATACATTAATCAAAGTACCAGGGTAGTCTACTTTGTCCCCCTTGGGTTCCTATAAGTCCCAGGTCAATGTCTGGTAGCAGTCGCTGTCGCTGCCCCCTGTTGTGGGGCCTGGAGGCTGCTAGTCGCTGCCCACTGTTGTGGAGCCTGATGGCCGCTGGTATGAAGGACTGTCCGAGGCGGTTAGTTGAGTGTCGGGGGGGGATGAGTCTGTGGCTGAACGAGCTTCTCATCTTGACTAGCTCGTCGTAGAGGGGGTGGTAGGGGTTCTCCATGATGGCATCCAGCTTCCTTATCATCCCCCTCTCTACCATCACCTCAAGTCTAGGTAGCTCGACTCCCACCACGGAGCTAGCCTTCCTCACCAGCTTGTTGAGCTTGTTGGTGTCCCTTGAGTTGATGTAGCCTCCCCAGCATGCCACAGCATAGAAGAGGATGCTGGCCACAACAGACTGGTAAAAAGACTGCAGCAGTTTGTTGCACACATTGAAGGACCTGAGTCTCCTCAGGAAGAACAGCCTGCTCTGTCCCTTCCTGTAGAGGGCCTCTGTGTTGTCCGACCAGTCCAGTTTATTGTTCAGGTGTACCCCAAGGAACTTGTATGAGTCCACCATCTCCACATCCACCCCTCGGATGGAGATGGGAATCGGGGGGGGCCTCTTCTTGCCCCTCCGGAAGTCCACCACCAGCTCCTTGGTCTTACTGGTGTTGAGTTGGAGGTGGTTGCTGTCGCTCCACCCCACGAAGCTCTCCACCAGGGCTCTGTACTCCTCCTCATCATCGTCGGTGATGTAGCTTACGATGGAGGAGTCGTCTGAGAACTTCTGCAGGTGGCACCCGCTGGAGTTGCGGCAGAAGTCTGAGGTGTAGAGGGTGAAGAGGAAGGGTGACAGCACAGTTCCCTGGGGGGCGCCGGTGTTGCTCACCAGTACGTCAGACTGGTGATCAGTAATGGTTACTAGGAATGTAGCGAGAGCTTTACACCCATTATAAATGTTTACATCATTATATATGCTGTGTTTTAAAGGCGACCCACTGGGACGAGGAGCATTTGGACAAGTGGTGGAAGCAGCAGCCTTTGGCATAGAAAAGGCCACCACATGCACCACTGTTGCAGTCAAGATGCTTAAGGGTAAGTGCATTTTCACACACACACACCAATATCCAATAATCCAATATCCAATAATCAATCTATGTGAAATGCCCACACATTTTTTCATACAAGCCTAATTTAACAGATGAGGCTCAGCGTCCATCTTCTTTTTACAACTCTTCTTTAGAGCCTGGTTCTGTTACAAAGCACGTGTTTCTAGACACTTCAGCCTACTGCTTTGGGTTTAGCTGCCACACACACACACACACACACACACACACACACACACACACACACACACACACACACACACACACACACACACACACACACACACACACACACACACACACACACACACACACACACACACACACACACACACACACACACACACACACACAAATGCACGCAGCGCTACATGTATCTCTGTCTGTTCCAGAGGGCGCCACATCTAGTGAGTACAGAGCCTTGATGTCGGAGCTGAAGATACTCATCCACATCGGCCACCACCTGAACGTGGTCAACTTGCTGGGCGCCTGCAACAAGCCGGGCTGTGAGTCACCGGCGAGCAACGCACACCTTTCACATCGCACGCTGTCAGACCAAAACCTAAACCAGAAGGTCAAGAATGAAGGAAAAACTCCCTCATTTCCCCACATATTCTTCACGTTATCACAGTACATTGAGTTTGGGATAGTCTTCACAGTCCTCACATGTCATGGGACACAAGAACTATGTAACCTTTTTGGTTCAAGTACCTCAGAAAGATGATCATAAATACATAAAATACATCATAAATACATCATACATGTAAATGGACTGCATTTGGACTGCTTTTATCCAAAGCGCTTCACAACGTATGCCCCACATTCACCCATTCACTCACATGCCGATGGCAGAGGCAACCATGCAAGGTGCCAACCTCCTCATCGGCAGCAGTTAGGGGTTAAGTGTCTCGCTCAAGGACACTTCAGCATGCTGCCGGGAGGAGCCGGAATCGAACCGGGAACCTTCAGATTACCAGACGAGCGATCTACCTCCTGAGCCACTGTCTCCCCCATGTACTGTACATGTACTGTATCTAGCATGATATAGATATTTCGAAACAGTTTCTTTCTTCCCCTGTATTTGGTTTGAGTCTGGGCCCGTTTTCCCGCGGCCCTTTGATGTTGTGTACTGAGCCCATTGCGTTCCTGAGTAATTGAGCTAGTGATGGAACTTAACGAGTGTTTTCTGTCCTAATGACTTACTGTATCAACCTCAGCCACAGAGCAGGCAGTGTTCACTTAGAGGCTTCTGGTATTCATTCTCCTCTTCCTATAAAACCCCTCACTCTTCCTCTTTCTACAGCAACCTCTGTAACCCACGCTGTATTGTGGGGACTGTACGTCTTGTTCTGTACTTTAGACAACAACAACCTAAATAGCAATAAATACATTGGAAGGACAGCCAGCTGTCATAAACAGCAGATATATGGGACATTTAGCTTCTCTTTTAAATATTCCACAAATGGATTCCACTTTCCCAAACTTATCAGAGGATCGCCACACTGAGTCTCAATTTATCAAGTTTTAAGATTCTGCATCACCTCTCTTAGCCACTGAGTCCAGCCCGGTGGTAGAGGATACTTACATTGGAGAAGGATCAGTCTTGGGCGGCTAAGTGGCGCAGTGGGCAAGGCGCTCGCCACTAACGCAGTAGATGCTGGGTTTGAGCCCAGCTCTCGGTGTTGCTTCCGGCTTGGCTGGTCGTTCATACTAATACAATTGGCAGTATTAGGGGGTGGGAAAGCCGATGGGTGGGGATCGGACGTTGTGGACAGCGACTCCTACAGGTCGGTTGGTGCGCCTGTACAGCAGAATCAGGAAGTATCGGGGGCAGCGTGAGCCTCCCACGCGTTACTCCTCGCCACTGAGAGATCGCACTGTGCAGGTGAAAAGATGCGACGGCTGCCTCCTCGTGTACCGGAGGGGACACATGATGCAAGGCTTTGTCCACATTGCAGCCGACCAGTGGGAGGCATGGTCTAACAACGTTCAAGACAGGGGAGGGTAGAATTGTACAATACGAAATTGGGATGGGAGAAAAATAGAAAATGGGGAGAAAAAGTAGATAAAAAAAAAGAGAAGGATCAGTCTCCGTGCTGGCAATGTAAAAAAAAAAATCTCAAGCCATCATATGATCTGGCTGAAATTCCATTTTAAAGACATCTGACTGTGTTTTGAAGATTGAACTCCAGTAAGTGGACCGGTTAGGACACTGCCAGAATGAGTGTGTCAGACTCAGAGATGCCAGAGAAAGACTTCATCTAGTCACATGTGGTACCTACTTGATCTGTACTTTTGATCCCATGTTCCTGTGGTTCTTAATGGGCCAATGGACATTAGGGAGGCTAGATCACTAAATATCTTCAAAAGTAAGCTAAAACTTACCTCTTAACCTTAGCCTTTTAATACACTCTGCTGCTTGGACTCAATACTGGGATTGTTACTGTAGAAGATAACTATTTTATTGCACTGCACTATTGCACTATTTTACAAGTCTATTTATGCTAATGTAAATGATATACAAATACAGTTTATTATAGAATAGAAAGCTCTATTGTCATTGTACCAATACAATGAAATTATGAGTGCTACTCCTGATCAGTGCAGTTAAAAACAAGGTAACAGGACAACTACAATACATATTCATCCATCCATGCTACACATATCATTCACTCCATACTACACATATCACTCACACAGTAGGCTACCCATAGTTCCTCGCAATACACATGTCATTGCTAAAAGTAATAAAAAGTGCAGTTCAGTATAAAACAATACATAGACAGATATAAAAAGTACAAAGGTTATCAATTATATATATTAAAATAATATATTAAGAAAATTCCAACATGAATATAGCATGTCAATGTGAATATAGAGTGATGATTATTGCACGGTTATATTATTATTATTATTATTATTATTATTATTATTATTATTATTATTATTATTATTATTATTATTATTATTATTATTATTATTATTATTATTATTATTATTATTATTATTATTATTATTATTATTATTATTAATAAGAATAATAATGGGTGAGGGTTCTGAATGTGGCGTTACCACTACCAGGGTGACTGGAGCCACTGATACTGAACATGTATGTGGCCATTCCATTGAAAAGCTTTGTGTAGTACTGTGCTCCACAAAGCCTTCATAACTTGTTTTTATGCTCATCACCTCTCTCCTCAGGCCCACTGATGGTGATAGTGGAGTACTGTAAACACGGGAACCTCTCCAGCTACTTGAAGAGCAAGCGTGGAGAGTACAGCCCCTTCAAGGTGCAGTAAATGATCTGTGACCCACATGCAGCCTGTTAACCACAGCCAGCCTCTGATGTGGCTCCCCTCACTGACCCCCAAACCACTAACTTACACACAGCAGCACTGACAAAACATGCAGACTGTTACACAACTGTTTACTACGGTGCTGTCTTACGTGTGCAGCCTTTCCTACAGCTGTTAACTATCAGGACATAGCTGCTTATGTAAGATTGTGATGTAAACAATACAAATATAGTGGTTGTAATCTAACTATATTACTGTATATATAATTATTCATATTTAATCTATAATTTAAGGTATAATATGAATTTATAGTAATACTCTCTAACTTTTTCATATAAATACATTACTGATGCCCAGTTTATGCTTTTACATTTGCTCTGTCGCCTGCTCTGGTTGGTTGGTTGGTTGGGTCACAAAAGTGTGTGTGTGTGTGCGCGCGTGCATGTGCGTGTGCGTGTGTGTGCATGTACGTGGTCACAGCCATTGCGGATTTGAGCTTGTTGTGTTCCACTTCACCCCTGATGCGTGTGGCCTGCTCCTGCATCCTCGTCCGAGTATCGGAAAGAACAAGTGATAAAACTATTTCCGAGGACCCCCTTTCTCATACTGTGCTATATCGAGTCACTTTCATCAACTAGTGGACAGAAACGCCACTGGATACCTTAAACTAACCTCTGATCCTCCGTGGTAACAGAGGAAGAGGCTGTTTGGCCAGGAGTGGGAGCGTGTGGAGGATGTGACAGAAGGAGATCTGGGCCTGGGAACCATCGCCCACCTGGACATCTGCACCGGGACAGCTGTCTGCTCCAGACTGGGGGATGACACTTCAGTCAGCAACCGAGAGGACCACGGAGGTACTAAAGAACAAGCTTGAAATGTTGAAATGTCTGGAGGATATCAGGATTCAGCCCCTTATATGAGACTGCATGGTAGTGGCCCAGTAAACAATAACTATATTACTGTATGATATATATCATTCTTTTTTTATATCCACTTTTTCTCCTCTTTTTCAATTTTTCTCCCATCCCAATTACCCGCTGTGCCAATTCTCCCCTCCCCTGTCTTGAACGTTGCTCGCATATGCCCCCCACTGGCCAGTTGTAGGGAGGATAGAAGCCTTGCATCACGTGTCCCCTCCGATACACAAGGAGGCAGCCTGTCACATCTTTTCACCTGCCAGCGCGGACTCCCATTGGCGAGGTGTAACGCGTGGGAGGCTCACACTACCCCCGCCATTTCCTCTCTGCTGTGCAGGCGTCCCCAACCGACCTCAAGTTTCTCAAGTTCAAGTTTCAAGTTTCTTTAATAGTTGTCATACAGAAGTACAGAATACTTTTATACAAAATGCTTCTTACTGTTACACTCCAGAGACTGTGCTAGACAAGATAAGTATGAAATAAAATAGTATAGCATGTAAAATAGAAGTAAAAATAGAAGTCACAGTGTTCAGTATAGACATATGTACAATGTTCGATGCAGAATAGAAGTAACTGAGTTACCATACAATATACAATATACTATGCAATGTACTAATATACAATACTATATAGTGCAAAGCAGAAATGGGATGAGGTACAATTTA
Source organism: Notolepis coatsorum (assembly GCF_963971535.1). Classification (NCBI taxonomy): domain Eukaryota; kingdom Metazoa; phylum Chordata; class Actinopteri; order Aulopiformes; family Paralepididae; genus Notolepis; species Notolepis coatsorum. Next base: position 180,596,335 of record NC_140166.1, on the reverse strand, counting down.
GGTAAAATTTACAGTAAGGTGTACGAGTTGTAGTGCAAATCCTTTACCAATAAATATAAAGTGTGTTTAGGTGTTCTAAAGTGTGGAGAGTGGGTGCTGCAGTGTGTTGTTTGTTTAAAGTGAGTGTGTGCGTGTGGATGTGTGTGCTGTGTGCATTTGATGGTTGTTGCATAGTGTTTATTGTTCGTTGAGCAGCCTGATGGCCTGGGGATAGAAGCTTCTTCTGAGTCTTTCTGTACTCGCCATGAGACTCCGGTATCGCTTGCCTGACCGCAGCAGTTCAAAGAGGCAGTTGTTTGGGTGGCTGGAGTCCTTGATGATTCTCTTAGCCTTACCCCTGCACCGCTTGTTGTAAATGTTCTGGAGGGTGGGAAGCCACCCTCCAATTGTGCGTTCGGCTGAACGTGTCACTCTCTGTAGTCTGCTTCGGTCTTGTGCAGTGCTATTCCCAAACCAGGAGGTGATATTGCCAGTCAGGATGCTCTCTATTGTACATGAGTAGAAGTTCTTAAGGATCTTCTGACTGACTTGGAACTTCCTTAGGCGCCTGAGGAAATAGAGGCGTTGTCGTGCCTTCTTCACAACACTGTCAATGTGTGTGGTCCATGTCAAGTCCTCGGATATGTGGGCTCCGAGGTACTTAAAACTGTTCACTCTCTCAACCGGTGCCCCGTCGATGCTGAGGGGGCTGTAGTCCCTGACCCCCGACCTTCTAAAGTCCACAATCATCTCCTTTGTTTTGCTGACATTCAGGGAGAGGCTGTTCTCCTGGCACCATCCCGCCAGGACCTTGACCTCTTCCAGGTAGGCCCTCTCGTCGTTTGCAGAGATCAGGCCCACCACTACTGTGTCGTCAGCAAATTTGATGATTGTGTTGTTACTCCGCTGAGCCACACAGTCATGTGTGTACAGGGAGTAGAGGAGGGGACTCAGAACACAGCCCTGGGGGGCCCCTATGTTGAGGGTGATGGATGAGGAGGTGCAGTTGCCTGCTCTCACCACCTGGGGTCTGCCCGTCAGGAAATCCAAGACCCACTGGCAGAGGTCATAGTTCAAGCCCAGGTCCCTGAGCTTGGCTATGAGTTTGGAGGGGACTATGGTATTGAATGCTGAGCTGTAGTCGATGAATAGCATTCTCACATAGTTCCCCTTCCTCTTGTCCAGGTGTGATGCTGCTGTGTGCAGCACATGGGCTATGGTGTCCTCCGTGGACCTGTTGGGGCGGTATGCAAATTGCAGGGGGTCCAGGTTGATGGGGAGGGAGGAGCAGATGTAGCCCTTTACTAGCTTCTCAAAGCACTTCATGGCTATGGAGGTGAGAGCTACAGGGCGGTAGTCGTTGAGGCAAGCAGGCTTGGATTTTTTAGGTACAGGGATGATAGTGGACTTCTTCAGGCAGGTGGTGATGACAGCCTGTTCTAAGGACAGGTTAAATATGTCAGTGAATACCGGGGCCAGTTGGTCGGCACAGACTTTTAGGACGCGGCCGGGGATGCCGTCCGGTCCTGCTGCCTTCCTGATATTCACTTTTTTAAAGGTCCACCTCACCTCATGCTCTGTTACCCTGAACACTGAGTCTCCATCAGCAGACCCCCCCCCCCCATTGCCGTGGCTTGTAGGCTGGTGTTGTTATTACCAGCCTCAAACCTCGCGTAGAAGGTATTGAGATCATTAGGAGTCTCTGTCCACAACGTCCAGATTACCACCCATCGACTTCCACCCGCTAACTCTGCCCAAGCCGGAGGCAACGCCGACAGCCGGAGTCTAACCCGGTGTCTCTTGTGTTGGTGACGAGCGCAAGGTCCGCTGCGCCACCCAGCCGCCCCATAATATATATAATTCATAAATATATAATTTAAGTTAAAATATTAACTTAAATTAACTTAAAGGTAGAATCTGTGATGTCATCAAACGGTGACCTTGAGGCTTTGTTTAAATTTTCTGTTATGGTCTGATGTGTTTGTTGGAGTTCACAGGGAGTGGTTACTATTGTTGGCCACAACTCAGGTTCTGCCAAGAGTGGTGTGCAGACATTCCCAGTATGATAAGTTACTAAACTACCAACAAAACAAGAAATGAAAACAAAGTACAATACCAAGCGGGGCTCATTTGTCTAGGGGTCACAGTATTACAGATCATACCTTTAAAATATGATTGAAGAGAGGGCGGCTGAGTGGCGCAGTGGGCAAGGTGCTCGCCACTAACGCAGGAGATGCTGGTATCGAGCCCAGCTCCCGGCGTTGCTACCGGCTTGGCCGGCCGTCATACTAACACAATTGGCAGTGTTAGAGGGTGGGAAAGCCGGTGGGTGGGGATTGGACGTTGTGGACAGCGACTCCTACAGGTCGGGTGGGTGACGCCTGTGCGGCGGAAACAGGAAGTATCGGGGGCAGCACGAGCCTCCCACGCGTTACTCCTCGCCACTGAGAGTTCAAGCTGCTGCGGTGAAAAGATGCGACAGGCTGCCTCCTCGTGTACCGGAGGGGACACGTGATGCAAGGCTTCTATCATCACTACAGCCGACCAGTGGGAGGCATAGTCTAGCAACGTTCAAGACAGGGGAGGGAAGAATTGGAAATACGAAATTGGGATGGGAGAAAAATAGAAAATGGGGAGAAAAAGTGGATAAAAAAAAATATGATTGAAGTGATTTAGAAAATGTTCTGAGACAATCCCACTAACGTGCTAATATCTATAATCGTACTGTATAGATGTGGTTATAGAAGTGTTGTCTCTTGCGACCACAGAGATCTTGGACTATGATCACTTGACCATGGAGGATCTGATCAGCTTCAGCTTCCAGGTGGCCAAGGGCATGGAGTTCCTGTCCTCTCGCAAGGTCAGATTCACACTCCCACCCACCAGACCTGGATCAACTGTTTTTAAATAATCTTAGCATTTGTTCTAACCTGGTTGGTGTATCAGATGGGTAGGGTTTGCCGCCATATAGGACAATTCAAGGAGTACCAAGATGGTTGGCTGTATACTTTTCTGTCATTGACTTTCATTACCGGACACTATCTGAATTGTCCTCCTGATGCAATGAACCCCGCCCTTCTGGCACCTCAAACTGGTTAAAACAAACTCACGACTACAGAACACCTCTAGAGTAGAGTGTGTACGAAGGCATTAAAAACTGCTATTTCAAAGTACATGCAAATTAAATCAATTACTTCTTCTTATTATATTACTATATTATACCTCTTACATTACTATTTTTTTCCAGCTGTATTTTAAAAGTTAACAGTTGTCTTTTCCTGCCATGTGGTCTGTAGTGTATCCACAGAGACCTAGCAGCCAGGAACATCCTGCTCTCAGAGAACAACGTGGTCAAGATCTGCGACTTCGGCCTCGCCAGAGACGTCTATAAAGACCCCGACTATGTCCGCAAGGGAGACGTGAGTCAACTAACACAGACCGTAGATACCAGACATGTATCTGTATGGCTATAAAACAGCTTCTTGTATTGAAAAGAGTATAAAGGTCAACTCAGTAAGAGATTTGAACCCTTGCACTGAAGAACCATATCTGTTTTGTAATATCTTTGATAGCCCAAGTATTTATTTGCAGTTGTAAAGTCAACCGAAATCACTTAAAGTATGAATGTGATATATCACCATATCAAACTCTCTTTAACTATGAATGTACACAACACTCTTATACACATAACTTATTTTTAGATAATAAAGTTTTTAAACATTGTTCCTCTGAAAGTTTAACACAGTATATGGTTCTTCGATTGCGTCTAAACAGTCCTCATTATTACAGACTGTAATGTGACAACCGTTTCGGCTCAACCATGAAATTTCATCCTTATTCCACATAATTTAATGTGGTTTGAGTGTACACAGTTCTCATTCCAAACGATCAAATACCTTACTAAGTGGAGTATATTAAGCTTTGATTATCCCTACAGGCACGTCTCCCTCTGAAGTGGATGGCTCCTGAGACTATATTTGACCGGGTTTACACCACACAGAGCGATGTCTGGTCTTTTGGAGTTCTCCTCTGGGAGATCTTCTCTCTCGGTAAGCCTGTAGTTATTAGCATACTATTACAACCTACAGTAATACCTATTCGACTTTTGATCATACAGTATATATATATATTATATACTATTACAACCTACAGTATTTGGTATTGAAAAACAATGTTTGGTTTGTTGCATGCGTTAAGTTGATGGATATCATGACAAAGGCATTATTTGGATGAACATGGGAGTGGCAGACAGTGAGGCTGATCATTCTAACTTTCTGAGACTTTTGCACACATGACCTACTGTACAATTTTATTGTTTGTAATAATACTAAAATGTTACTGTCAATGACAAAGATAAATCAAAGATTTATTACGACGCCATTTGTCTCAAGTAGTTTTTGAATAATTCTTTGATGACACTGACTCAGTCTCATCTAATAGTTCTAGGAAATATTGCTCATTCCCATGACAACATCATCAACATTCTATGGAAGCCATCGCAGGCGTACCAAAGGAAATTACCGTTATAAACTCACCGTAGTCTGTTAAAACTCTGCAATGACTGATCACGCTATGACCACTCGGTACCTCCATCACAACCCATGTTCTCTTTCCTCCAGGGGCTTCTCCCTACCCTGGTGTGTGCATCGATGAGTTATTCTGCAGGAGGCTGAAGGAAGGCACCAGGATGAGAGCTCCAGACTACGCCACCACTGAGATGTAAGTGGGAAGTGCACATACCAGTAGCCGAGATAGCTGAGCTACACCACTGAGATATACTTTGAACTAATCAGTCTTAAAGGAACACACCGACATTATGGGAAATGCACTTAAATTCTTCTCCAGAGTCACACAAGGAGATAGATACCAATTTCTTCTCTGTGAGTTCAGTAGAAAACTATTTGTCTGCAAGCTAGCCTAGTTTAGCACAATGGAAGCGGAATGCGGATTCGCTAGCCTAGCTGTTGACCAAAAACAGCTCTCCTGAAGTTTTAAGCTATAGTCTAGCTGATCGGTAAGCGCATTTCCCATAATGTTGCAGTGTCGGCGCCATGGGGGGGCATTCGCGGGCCATGCCCCCCCAGATGGGGCACTGTGCCCCTCCAACCGGCATGGTCAATTATTATAAAAAAATAAAATAATTAAACATACATTTTTTTTATTATAGTAAAAGTCAGATGTTTTCCTTTATAAATAGGCTATTTAGCCTATTATTAAACGAAATTAAACAAAAAAAGTCTTAAAGGAAGTGTATGTTTGATCTCACACCACGGCTCACGCACGCGTTATTATTGGTCACGTTGAGTTGACGGGTAGGGCGTGACTGCATTTGAATTGATTTTGATATGGGTAGGGCGTGACTTGAGTGAGGTCAGTGAGCGCGAAAGTCAAAGATAGAGTCAGACTCAGGTAAAATATAATAATCACTTCTTGGAGACGGACATACAAATAAAATGGATATACGAAAATGGTTGGCTGGGGCAGGCGCACCTAGGCTTCTTCACGGCAATACCGGCAAGGAGATTTCGACACTTGTCAACACAGACCAGCTACGAAGGAACAGGTACTACTTCTCGGCTCTCGTGGATGTTGTCGGGTTTCTGGTAGAAAACCAGTTGCCTTTACGTGGAAACCTAGATGCTTTTGGTGACATGTCTGAGGGGGGAAGTGGTCTTTTCCTGTCCTTATTGGACTACACAATTAAAAAGGACCCAGAATTGGCTGACATAGTGAAAACTATCCCTCGAAACGCCACATACACTTGTCATGACATGCAAAATGAACTTATAAGTACACTTAGCAGTGTGGTGACTGAGGCTATAGTGGAAGAAGTAGGCGACTCGCATTACACATTAAAAGTGGACGGAACACGCGATCCCACGGGATGTGAAAATATATCTGTTGTCATTCGTTTTGTAGACCAGTCATTTGAAGTGACAGAGCGCCTGGTAACCATAGTGACAGCTGACGCAGGTGATGCACGGACATTGACAGACACAGTCTTAGCTGAGCTAAAGAATGCTGGTTTGGACTCGTCAAAGATTCTCAGCCAGGTGTATAATAATACGAAAACGAAATACGTGATCTTTCACTTTGTGTGTGTGCGCAAGACGCCAGTGTGTTTGTGACGTGACATGCGAGAGAGAGAGAGAGAGAGAGAGACTGTCTTATCTCTTATGCCTGCAGTGCGCTCATGTTTTGAAATGCGTGTTGGTTTGCGGGAAATGCGTTTTCTGAAGCGTATATTTTATGCCCCCCCAAAATTACCATATGCCCCCCTGATAAATTCGTTCTGACGCCGACACTGTAATGTTGTTGTGTTATTTTAATGTGATCCTAATGAATTCTACATAATATAGATACCAGACCATGTTGGACTGCTGGTTGGACCGTCCCACAGACAGACCGACGTTCACTGAGCTGGTAGAACATATGGGGAACCTGCTACAGGCCAGTGCTCAACAGGTCTGTGTAAATATTTAAATATACTGTTGTGCCCCTCCTACTCCTGCAGGCCCATTTAGAAAAACCCTGAACATGAACTTGCATCGGTTTGTGATAGATTATTAGTTACTGGGTATTTCAAAGTACCTCATATTTGGTACCATTTTGAAGCTAACAACTAGGGCTTTCCAATGATATAAATGTGTTATTATTATTGTTATTATTATATTAATATGTAGTTGCACTTGAACTTGTTGAAATTGAAGGTAAAAATGAATTTTCAAGCACTTTCCTTACTTGGTAGAAAATAAATTAGAGTGTATGGAATGTAGACAAATCTTGTTGGCAATATAGAACAGCTGACGGATTAGAAATCGCATCTATTGTTCAAAAGTTTTGAATTAATTAATGAAACTAGATCAGATACAAAAAAAATTTAAATTTTTTTTACATATGAGATATTATTCATAAAAAACATTCTGTGTGTTAAAATTCTTCAAACGTACCCCGTTCTCTTCCTAGAGCCTGGTCTTCCTCTATGCTCTCTGCCTCCCTACAAGCATCTTCCCTGGGGGCGGGGGGTGGCCAGAACCCTCTGGGTCTCGGCTTGCTTGTTGTTAGCCAGCGCTAGCATGGGAGCTAGCTGAGCTAATGGCTATGCTGGTCGCACACTCATCCTCCATTCTGGGTTGATACAAAGAAATATATTATATATAGAATATGACCCAGTAATGAATAAACTAAATACAGCAATGTGGCTATTTGAAAACATTGCATTCGCTAAATAAATACGTCAATTGTAGCTTCACGTTAGCCAACTTAGCCCGCAGCTATTGTCTAGGCATCGGACACACTCAAACAAAGCAATGTTTTCTGGGTGTTTTTCTTACATCACATCGGTACTTTTAGAAACACGCTTTTTGAGTGGAAAATATTACCAAAAGATCTGGAAAAACATCTCACAAACACTATAGACTGTCGTAAATTGAACAAATGCTATAATATGGCCAACAATCGCCTAAGGCACTGCTCGGGAAGGTTGGAGATCTCCTCCTCCACGTTGACGGCTGTTCCATCTACCCGTCTGGGCGTCACCCTTGACTCCACACTTTCATTTCACTCCCACATCAAATCCGTCACCAAGTCTGCCTTCTACCACCTCAAAAACATCTCCCGTCTCCGACCCTCACTCTCAGACTCTGTGGCTGAGACCCTGATCCACTCATTCATCACCTCCCGGTTGGACTACTGTAATGGAGTCCTGTTCGGGGTACCCAGCAAAGCCCTGGACAGGCTCCAGTATGTTCAGAACTCAGCTGCCAGGGTTCTCACTCACACCAAGCCCTGGCAGCACATCACCCCTACCCTCATCCACCTCCACTGGCTTCCAGTCAAGTTCCGCATCACCTTCAAACTCCTGCTCCTCACCTACAAATCCCTCCATGCCCTCGCCCCCCGATACCTGTCTGATCTCCTCCACCAGTACACTCCATCCCGGAACCTACGATCCTCTGATCTAGGTCTCCTCTCCATCCCTCGCACCAGGTTACAGACTTTTGGGGACAGAGCCTTCAGCGTGGCGTCCCCTACCCTCTGGAACTCTCTCCCCCCCGAAATCCGCAACGCCCCAACCCTGGACACCTTCAAATCCGCTCTAAAAACACACCTCTTCACCAAGGCTTTTCCCCATCAGTTAGTTTAGATTAGATTAGGTCCATTATCCCTTACCTTCCCTCATCCCCCCTTTCCCCCCCCCCCCTATTTTCCTTGCCCTATTTTTTGTCCTGATTGTGAAGCGACCTTGGGTTCTATGAAAGGCGCTATATACATTTTATCTATTATTATCTATTATTATTATTATTATTATTATTATTATTATTATTATTATTATTATTATTATTATTATTATTATTATTATTATTATTATTATTATTATTATTATTATTATTATTATTATTATTATTATTATTATAAACAGTACTGACACCGTTGTTTCAAACTGCGCGCAGGACCTCATTTGCCTGGGGAGAAGTAATTCCATGACCGCTCGCTCTGGGGGTTTCAGCAAAAGACACAAACAATTTTCAGGGGGGTTTTATATACTCCCTGTGACGACTTGAGGAGTAATATTACCATCGATCTACCACATAGGGCATAGGGACAAGCCCATGCAAAAATGTTGTCCCTCCGCCCTAAACTGCCCGGATGGGAGGAGATCGCCTGGCAACAGGCTCTAGATAGTTAGCACCAGGAGACTTAAATCCAATACATCTCTTGCTTATGTTAGCATACCCATGAACGTATTAGCTGATTCTTTAATGAATGATTGCTCTATTAATGTGAAAGTTGCTTGCTAACATTTCCCATAAACATGATTGTAATTATGGTTTTAATTGTTGAAGTACATATTTGAGGTGTTCTTAAGGAGAAAGTTTAACAAAATAACGGATGTTTATCTCCAGGATGGGAAAGACTACATCCCTCTGACTGTAGAGGAGATACATGGAGCCCCGGTGGGCCCTGATCTCAGGGGCCCTTACAACAGGCCCCTGAGAGAGGAGACTCTGGAGACCCAGCTCCACTACGACAATGCACCAACCCTCAGGTCAGCATCTCTCCTACACCGCAGCTGTCTGTTCTGAATGTTTGGATACTCTCAGACGAATCTTGTCCACTGACCTTCCCCCGACTTTGTGCAGGCTGGCCCAACAGAGTGAAAGGATCAGTCGGCCCCTGAGTGTGAAGACGTTTGAGGACATCCCTGTGGAGCGTAGCAGTGTCATGGTGAGTATCTGAAATGCACAACATGCACATTAATATTTTGCATGCTAGCTAATAATACCCCAGAGTCAGACAAGAAGATTATAATTCTATCTGTTGCAAGCTAGCCAGTTAACTTTCTACTGAACAAACAGAGAGGAAATTGATATCTTCTTGTCTGACTCTGGAGAAGATGGTAAGAGAATTTCCCATAATGTTGCTGTGTTCCTTTAGGGAATTAGAAGAGGTATAGTTTTATATCCTGACTACATGGGCCTTTAAACATGTGCCTAGACATTCTAGTGGATGCTCTACTATAGTCTCTCTACGCTGTCTTCTCCTCTGTCAGGCAGTTGCTACCTGCAGAATCTTATCAAAGGTATTTCCCATGTGCTCCTTCTTTTCAGCAAAGGTGCTCCTAGAAGTTGTACAATCTCATCCTAATTTTTGTTTCCTTTTAATACTGTAGGAAAGCCCTGTTAATAAGACTACTTTGTTCTGTAATAGCCCTTTAATATGTTGTTGTTGACAGGAAAGGGTAATTGATTTATGCCAGTGTAATCGTTCAGCGTGATGTGCTCCAACTAGTGTCGCATTCTAGTCTGCTGATAAGGTTACTGGCCCTTTAAGAGTTTCTCCTACGTCGCGCAAGTTTGGTTTCAGTTCAGTTGTCTGACGGTGCGGCTGCGGCAGTAGCTTACTCCTGTCCCTTTCGGATAAAGTGTGCGTCAATGAACACAACCACACATGCAAATTCCCAAATACAATCATTAACTGCAGCACGCCTCTGTGTGATTCTTTAATCGGAGTCACAACCCCATAGTGTCCGCCAGCTCTATCAAACGCACCCTGTGGAGGCCCTAGCCCTCCATTTCATGGTCCTTCGAGCCGGATAGAGCTCCTTCAAGACGCTATGACAGACCAGGACACCACAGAGACCACCGCTCACCCGCAGAGAGAGCGCCACCTACCAAGCCACCTACGTGACTTCGAAGTGGGATATGAACCTCAACTCAGTACTCAGATCAGTCAGTACTCGGATCAGTCAGTAGTCGGATCAGTCAGTACTCGGATCAGTCAGTACTCAGATCAGTCAGTACTCGGATCAGTCAGTACTCGGATCAGTCAATTCCTAGACCCACCATAAGGTCAGGTGTCGGCTCCCATCGTTCATACCCGGCGAGTGAAGCAAGGGCTCTGTATGAAGGTAGTAGGTCCTCACATCAGTCAATTCCTAGACCCACCATAAGGTCAGGTGTTGGCTCCCATCGTTCATCTGGGAGTGTACACCGACCACATGCTCTCTCACCAGTCCAGGAAGCTATCCTTCAGGAGCACATCCACTGCCTGGAGCTTGAGGAGCTACAGTGCCAGGTACAAGAAGACTGCAACGCTTACAACGCCTACAGCAGGAAGCACAAGGTGCACGGGAAGCTATCGCTAAATGCCTGGACAGGCAGAGGCGGCTTAAGAAGAAGGAGAAGGAACTTCAAGTAGCCAAACTGGTCACCTCACTTCTTCAAGAGTCAGAGATGGGACCATGTAGTGGTGCATTGTCTCCCAGGAGCTTCTACTCCCTACCAGTGACGCATGCTCCACCTGCCAATATTCCTGCAGGCTCACCACATCAACCCATCTCTCATCTACACCCTGCACCCCCTCTTGTGCGTGCAGCAGTATCTGAGCCGACCTATCCACCACCTGGACTACAGCACCACGTAGTGGCACCTGTGCCTCTAGCCCTTCCTACCATACCACAGAACATGCATCCCCCGCCGGCTAATCCAGCCGCCATCACTCCAGTGATACACCATCCAGCACAGGCGACGCCTCGCTCGGCTGCTCCACCAGGGTCATGGTACCCAGCTCCCAACATGCCTGGTTCAATCGAGCAACCTACAATCTCACATGAAGCTTCTGTAGCTACACACAGTACCCAGAGTCCTACCTATGGTGCGACCATCCCTAGTACTCCACCCAGTACTCAACTCAGTACTCAACCCAGTACTCAACCCAGTACTCAACCTAGTACTCAACTCAGTACTCAACCCAGTACTCAACCCAGTACTCAACCCAGTACTCAACCCAGTACTCAAGCCCAGTACTCAACCTAGTACTCAACTCAGTACTCAACCCAGTACTCAACCCAGTACTCAACCCAGTACTCAACCCAGTACTCAAGCCCAGTACTCAACCTAGTACTCAACTCAGTACTCAACCCAGTACTCAACTCAGTACCCAACCTAGTACTCAACCCAGTACTAAACTCAGTACTCAACCCAGTACTCAACCCAGTACTCAACTCAGTACCCAACCTAGTACTCAACTCAGTACCCAACCTAGTACTCAACCCAGTACTCAACTCAGTACTCAACCCAGTACTCAACCCAGTACTCAACTCAGTACCCAACCTAGTACTCAACCCAGTACTCAACTCAGTACTCAACCCAGTACTCAACCCAGTACTCAACTCAGTACCCAACCTAGTACTCAACCTAGTACTCAACCTAGTACGCAACCTAGTGCTCAACCTAGTACTCAACCCAGTACTCAACCTAGTACTCAACCTAGTACTCAACCCAGTACTCAACCTAGTACTCAACCTAGCACTCAACCTAGTACTCAACCTAGTACTCAGCCTAGTACTCAACCTAGTACTCAACCTAGTACTCAGCCTAGCACTCAACCTAGTACTCAACCTAGTACTCAACCTAGTACTCAACCCAGTACTCAACCCAGTACTCAACCCAGTACTCAACCTAGTACTCAACCTAGTACTCAACCTAGTACTCAACCCAGTACTAAACCTAGCTCTCAACCTAGTACTCAACCTAGTATGCAACCTAGTGCTCAACCTAGTACTCAACCCAGTACTCAACCTAGTACTCAACCTAGTACTCAACCCAGTACTCAACCCAGTACTCAACCCAGTACTCAACCTAGTACTCAACCTAGTACTCAACCCAGTACTCAACCTAGTACTCAACCTAGCACTCAACCTAGTACTCAACCTAGTACTCAGCCTAGTACTCAACCTAGTACTCAACCTAGTACTCAGCCTAGTACTCAACCTAGTACTCAGCCTAGTACTCAACCTAGTACTCAACCTAGTACTCAGCCTAGTACTCAACCTAGTACTCAACCCAGTACTCAACCTAGTACTCAACCTAGTACTCAGCCTAGTACTCAACCTAGTACTCAACCCAGTACTCAACCCAGTACTCAACCTAGTACTCAACCTAGTACTCAACCTAGTACTCAACCCAGTACTCAACCTAGCTCTCAACCTAGTACTCAACCTAGTACTCAACCCAGTACTCAACCTAGTACTCAACCTAGTACTCAACCCAGTACTCAACCTAGTACTCAACCTAGTACTCAGCCTAGTACTCAACCTAGTACTCAACCCAGTACTCAACCCAGTACTCAACCTAGTACTCAACCTAGTACTCAACCCAGTACTCAACCTAGCTCTCAACCTAGTACTCAACCTAGTACTCAACCCAGTACTCAACCCAGTACTCAACCTAGTACTCAACCTAGTACTCAGCCTAGTACTCAACCTAGTACTCAGCCTAGTACTCAACCTAGTACTCAACCTAGTACTCAACCCAGTACTCAACCTAGCTCTCAACCTAGCACTCAACCTAGTACTCAACCCAGTACTCAACCTAGTACTCAACCTAGTACTCAACCTAGCTCTCAACCTAGTACTCAACCTAGTACTCAACCCAGTACTCAACCTAGTACTCAACCTAGTACTCAACCTAGTACTCAACCTAGTACTCAATCTAGTACTCAACCTAGCACTCAACCTAGTACTCAACCTAGTACTCAACCTAGTACTCAACCCAGTACTAAACCTAGCTCTCAACCTAGTACTCAACCTAGTACGCAACCTAGTGCTCAACCTAGTACTCAAACCAGTACTCAACCTAGTACTCAACCTAGTACTCAACCCAGTACTCAACCCAGTACTCAACCCAGTACTCAACCTAGTACTCAACCTAGTACTCAACCCAGTACTCAACCTAGTACTCAACCCAGTACTCAACTCAGTACCCAACCCAGTACTCAACCCAGTACTCAACCTAGTACTCAACCTAGTACTCAACCCAGTACTCAACCTAGCTCTCAACCTAGTACTCAACCTAGTACTCAACCCAGTACTCAACCTAGTACTCAACCTAGTACTCAACCTAGTACTCAACCTAGTACTCAACCCAGTACTCAACCTAGTACTCAACCTAGTACTCAACCTAGTACTCAACCTAGCACTCAACCCAGTACTCAACCTAGTACTCAACCCAGTACTCAACCTAGTTCTCAACCCAGTACTCAACCTAATACTCAACCCAGTACTCGACTAACTCAACCTAGGACCTCTCCCAGTCCTCCGCTCCCTACCGTTGAAGACTTCACTTCATGGAAAGATCTCGTCCAAGCAACAGTCAGGTCCCTTCACGGTGCGGCTGATGCCCAGACCACTGATCAGCCTTATGAAGCAGCCGACTTCCTCAACGCTGAGAAGGTCCTCCTTAAACGAGCCCAGCTGGACTCATTCCCAGAGGAGATCAAGGCCCTCAAGTCTGACCGACCTCTTCCCCCAGACAGTCGTTTGGGCTCTCTATCTCTGGAGTATGACAAGGCTACATGTCTCCTCAGAGTAGGCGGTAGGCTGCACAGGGCAGAGAACTTGGAGATGGATGACATTCACCCAATCGTCTTGGATCCACATCACCCCCTGACAAAGCTGATCATCCAAGATTATGATCAAGCTCTTCTCCACCCCGGGCCTGAGAGGGTATTCGCTGATCTTCAATCCCGATTCTGGGTTCTATGTGGAAGAGAAGCAATCCGCAAGCATCAGCACACCTGCCGAGAATGTCATCTGCGGCGAGCAAAGCCTGACATGCCTAAAATGGCCGCCCTTCCGCCCTGTCGCCTGCTTCTCTACAAGCCCCCATTCTATTCTACAGGAGTAGACTGTTTTGGGCCATTTCACATCAAGATAGGGCGCCGGAGAGGCAGAAGTGGAGGAAGGATGACAAGAAACTGTCACTCGGCCAGGTGGCCCTTATCGTTGACCCACAGCTTCCTCGGGCACTCTGGCCTGTTGGGAAGGTCGTACCCTGGAACTGCTGGGCGCATCCGCACCGCAGCTGTCCAGGTAAAGGACCGAACATACCTGCGCCCTGTGTCCCGGTTGGTGCAGCTCCCGAGTCTCCCGGATACAGAGGACCACTGAGACTTTCCTGTTTAGTTCAAAAGGTCTAAGTAGACTTTTGCGGCTGTGTAGGAAAACCCTGTTAATAAGACTACTTTGTTCTGTAATAGCCCTTTAATATGTTGTTGTTGACAGGAAAGGGTAATTGATTTATGCCAGTGTAATCGTTCAGCGTGATGTGCTCCAACTAGTGTCGCATTCTAGTCTGCTGATAAGGTTACTGGCCCTTTAAGAGTTTCTCCTACGTCGCGCAAGTTTGGTTTCAGTTCAGTTGTCTGACGGTGCGGCTGCGGCAGTAGCTTACTCCTGTCCCTTTGGGATAAAGTGTGCGTCAATGAACACAACCACACATGCAAATTCCCAAATACAATCATTAACTGCAGCACGCCTCTGTGTGATTCTTTAATCGGAGTCACAACCCCATAGTGTCCGCCAGCTCTATCAAACGCACCCTGTGGAGGCCCTAGCCCTCCGTTTCAAATACTTTGAAGTATATTAATATACAGAGTAATACCAGAATGTTAATATGCATGTACTGTACTGTAAACACACTCCATGTTACTCCTATACCGTGTCATCAGTTAGTGGCATTTATTCCTGATGTTGGTCTTCCTACAGGTGGGTCACATAGATGGCGGCATGGGCCACTCGCCAGAGGACATGAAGGGCATGGATCACCCTGCACCCAGTTTCAGGTGAGGACTGTTAGTGGGGTGCCTGGACACTCAGGGCGGGATCCACAAAGAATGGATTGCACGGTGCTAATTGCACCCTTACTTACAATTCATTATGAATTGAAAATGGGGGACCCTGATGTAAACAAGACGAAATTCTTTCTCTGGTCTGCATCCCCTTATCAATTGTGTGTATTGAGCCGTACTGTATTGTACCCATTCTGCAATCTGTTAGTACAATTTTCAATCAATCAATTACCGCGCATGATATGCTGATATGATTAGAAAAAGGGACAAATTGTGTACTTTTGATGCGTTTCATCGTTTGATACCTTGGGTTTGTATCCTTCTGAGCGTCTCCGCGTCTCCCCTCAGCCAAATGCTGCGTTGTAAGAGCAAGGAATCTCTGGCCTCCGAGTCGTCCAATCAGACGAGCGGATACCAATCGGGCTACCACTCTGACGACACGGACGGCCCCATTTACGCCAACGAGGAGGTGATCATGAAGCACAAGATGCTGAAGAAGCCTCCATTGCCCAAGACGCCAGAAAAGTTCAATGTCGAGGTTCGCTACAGCACGCCACCCGTCTGACCCCCCCCCGAGTATTCCTGACCCCACTAACCCTCTTCACTGTGTCTTTCACTGTGTCTTGTCTTCTCACTGTACAGTATTATATGTGTTTTACTCTACCCACTTATAGTTATCATCAGGACCAATCACATCACACACAGTAGTGCCTTTTTCATTGTGGTGTTTAGGTGTTTTCTCAAGAGATAACTTAATATATTCAATGACGGTTGTATGCACAAGGTAATTGCACAAGGTAATTGTTCTATGTATGAGAGGGTCTCTCTTTGGACGGCCCCGTGGAATGCTATCATGTTGACACAGCGAGGTCTGGGGAGCCTGGCCATGGGCACACCTACTTCCCTTGGAGGCAATCCACCCACTTCCTCTATGGCAGGAAATGGCAACTGGAATTTTGGGCAGTAGAATGAGCAAATGTTTTCTTTTTCTTTTGTTTCGTCTTCTGTCAACTATGGACTTATTGTCGGAGCTAGTTGATTAGTCTGATTAAAACACGGTTTTATAGAAGTGACTGACTTTTCTTGACCCTTAATTGTACAGTTCCTTTATTTTCATGACTTACCATATTTTATTGAAGGTGTATCTACTAAACAATAAATGTAACTAGTTTTATAAAAATAAATAAATATACTTGCAGATAAAGAGTGTTCTTTTGTACTGCTTTTTGCAGATGAAACAGCATTTTATGTACAGGATATCAAATAGCAGTTTGTGTGTGTTTGTGTGTGTGTGTGTGTGTGTGTGTGTGTGTGTGTGTGTGTGTGTGTGTGTGTGTGTGTGTGTGTGTGTGTGTGTGTGTGTGTGTGTGTGTGTGTGTGTGTGTGTGTGTGTGTGTGTGTGTGTGTGTGTGTGTGTGTGTGTGTGTGTGTGTGTGTGTGTGTGTGTGTGTGTGTGTGTGTGTGTGTGTGTGTGTGTGTGTGTGTGTGTGTGTGTGTGTGTGTGTGTGTGTGTGTGTGTGTGTGTGTGTGTGTGTGTGTGTGTGTGTGTGTGTGTGTGTGTGTGTGTGTGTGTGTGTGTGTGTGTGTGTGTGTGTTCAGACCTGGATCAAATAGCGTTTTTGTTTCAACCTGCTCGGAGTACCTGATGGACAATAATGACAAATTCTAGAAAGACCACTTACAAGACTACCACTGTGTCTGACACTATTTAAATTGCTCCAATACTGTAAACCCCACCCACCTGGCTCACCAAGCAGGCTAAAATAAATGCTAAGGGCTATTTCCAAATATAGTTTCACCCAGGTCAGATACTTTGAAGTGCAAGTGTGCATGTATGTGATAGACCTCTTGTTTCCCCTCGCTGTGCCTTATAGTCTCAGTGTGTGTATGTGCGTGCACGCGAGCGCTTGTGTGTGTGTGTGTGTGTGTGTGTGTGTGTGTGTGTGTATGTGACCTAAGGGAACAATACCCCCCTAGCCTTGGGATATTTTTTTTTATAGGTATATTCAGCTCATTCAGTCAAGGTCACAGTGGTCTGAGTGAGTAACATGTCTGGGAACAGAGGGCAGTGCTTAGTTTACCAAGACGTGAATAACAAAAATATATTTTCCTCTCTGATCAACAGGTTTTGGTATTACTCATCTTTGTTTAGTAGGGGCTTCCATACTGTTGACTGTGTTTGTAGCCCTGAGCCCCCGCTGTGCCAGGAAGTAGTGCCTAACATCATTAAGCTATTTATCTTAACCCACAATTAAGGATGAGTTCAAAGACGAGGCTCCTGCTACAACTTGGACGACTTCCCAGAACTGCTGTATGTAGAATTTTGTGTGCTCTTAAGGGAACAGCAACACCCACATTAAGAATAACGATGTGTTATTTGCATGTCTGAGGAAAGTTCAATTGATATTTGTGAGCTATACTCATAATCAATACTCAAACGAGGGATGTCATCAAGTATTAAGTCTCAGGGAGCTGCTCCATTGACAATGAATGGGAGGTTGATTTTGTGGATCCACAGAAAGTTTGTTTGAGTTCTTATACCCAAATGAGCTTTACTCGATAGTAGTATTGTCGGTTCTGAAACAGAAAATGTACCCGTATAATCAAAACAGCCTGAAAGGCCCAATGCATGATCCAAAACAAATTGGTTGCCCCACCAAAAATGTTAAATAGGAATGGAGATATGCCGTATTTTCAAGTTGATTGAATGGGCTTTAATACAAGGAATAACACTAGACCACAGATAACTATGGATTTTAAACATTTGCTGTATTTTGCGGCTGTGAAAAGTGTGTTTACATTTACGTTGTTAAAATTGACCCATATTCTGTTTGCAAAGTTTCAAAATGCTATCAAATTCTAGGTGGCTGGGTGGCGCAGCAGAGATTGCGCTCGTCACCAACGCAAGAAAGACCGGGTTCGACTCCGGCTGTCGGCGTTGCCTCCGGCTTGGGCCGGCCGTCATACTAACTCATTGGCAGAGTTAGCGGGTAGAAGTCGATGGGTGGTAATCTGGACGTTGTGGACAGCGACTCCTACAGGTCGGTTGGGGGACGCCTGCACAGCAGAGACAGGAAATAGCGGGGGTAGTGTGAGCCTCCCACACGTTACACCTCGCCAATGAGAGTCCGCGCTGGCAGGTGAAAAGATGTGACAGGCTGCCTCCTTGTGTACCGGAGGGGACACGTGATGCAAGGCTTCTATCCTCCCTACAGCCGACCAGTGGGAGGCATATGCGAGCAACGTTCAAGACAGGGGAGGGGAGAATTGGAACACCTCAGTGTTCAATGAGCCATTCCCTAACCCTGCCCTTGAATGAATGGTATGATGTGGACACTCTAATTGTTTGAGGAATTGAGTTCCATTGGTGGGATGCTCTGTATGAGAAGACGGCCTGGCCAAATACACTTTTTTTTAAAGGGATTGTACAGTCCCCCCTTGCCGCACCTCTAGTGTTCCTGGTTGAGGCAGACTTGAGGTTGATGAAACCGGACAAAGGAGGAGGAGCCAATCCACACTTTATTTTAAAAACTAGACAGACGTTTTGATATAGGGTCAGGTTTTCCCAACTGAGTAGATAATATTTTTTTAGAATGTGACAATGATGGTACCTGAATGGTTTCTTGTCTAGAATTTGTATTGCTTGTTTGTAAAGTGATTGAAGTGGTTTCAGAATGGTGGAATGTGAATTGGATCAGGTTATCAAACAGTATGTGATGTGGGAAAGAACCATTGAATGAAAATATAGCTTTGCTGCCTCGGTTGAAAGGAAGTTTCTTATGTACCTGCAGTTTGATAGGCTGAACTTTACCTTATTGCAGACTTTTTTTATGTGATTTTTGAAGCTAAGGTTTGGGTCTATGTGTAATCCTAAATACTTATATTCTGATACTACCTGTAATTTCTGACCGGAGATGAAGATATCCTGCTCTGCAACTTCTCTATGGCCCTTGGAGAAGAACATACAGTACAGACAGTCTTAGAGACATTCAATTGTAAACAGCTGTTCTTAAGCCAGGATTTGACATTCACCATGACATTAGACAATTTTGTTGCAACCTCTTCTGTGGTTTTACCATGTGTAAAGATCACTGTATCATGAGTGATCAGTGAACTTTAATAGTTGTCATACAGAAGTACAGAATACTTTTATACAAAATGCTTCTTTCTGTTACGCTCCAGAGACTGTGCTAGACAAGAGATAAGTATGAAATAAAATAGTATAGCATGTAATAATAGAAGTAAAAATAGAAGTCACGTACGTAGACACAGTGTTCAGTATATACATATGTACAATGTTCGATGCAGAATAGAAGTAACTGAGTTACCATACAATATACAATATACTATGCAATACTAATATACAATACTATATAGTGCAAAGCAGAAATGGGATGAGGTACAATTTAGGTACAATTTACAGTAAGGTGTACTGAGGTATGGGTTGTAGTGCAAATCCTTTATCAATAAATATAAAGTGTGTTTAGGTGTTCTAAAGTGTGGAGAGTGGGTGCTGCAGTGTGTTATTTGTTTAAAGTGATTGTGTGCGTGTGGATGTGTGTGTTGTGAGTGCATTTGATGGTTGTTGCATAGTGTTATTGTTCGTTGAGCAACCTGATGGCCTGGGGATAGAAGCTTCTTCTGAGTCTTTCTGTGCTTGCCATGAGACTCCGGTATCGCTTGCCTGACCGCAGCAGTTCAAAGAGGCAGTTGTTTGGGTGGCTGGAGTCCTTGATAATTCTATTAGCCTTACCCCTGCACCGCTTGTTGTAAATGTTCTGGAGAGTGGGAAGCCCCCCTCCAATTGTGCGTTCGGCTGAACGTGCCACTCTCTGTAGTCTGCTTCGGTCTTGTGCGGTGCTATTCCCAAACCAGGAGATGATATTGCCAGTCAGGATGCTCTCTATTGTACATGAGTAGAAGTTCTTAAGGATCTTCTGACTGACTTGGAACTTCCTTAGGCGCCTGAGGAAGTAGAGGCGTTGTCGTGCCTTCTTCACAACACTGTCAATGTGTGTGGTCCATGTCAAGTCCTCGGAAATGTGGGCTCCGAGGTACTTAAAACTGTTCACTCTCTCAACCGGTGCCCTGTCGATGCTGAGGGGGCTGTAGTCCCTGACCCCCGACCTCCTAAAGTCCACAATCATCTCCTTTGTTTTGCTGACGTTCAGGGAGAGGCTGTTCTCCTGGCACCATCCTGCCAGGACCTTGACCTCTTCCAGGTAGGCCCTCTCGTCGTTTGCAGAGATCAGGCCCACCACTACTGTGTCGTCAGCAAATTTGATGATTGTGTTGTTGTTCCGCTGAGCCACACAGTCATGTGTGTACAGGGAGTAGAGGAGGGGACTCAGAACACAGCCCTGGGGGGCCCCTATGTTGAGGGTGATGGATGAGGAGGTGCAGTTACCTGCTCTCACCACCTGGGGTCTGCCCGTCAGGAAGTCTAAGACCCACTGGCAGAGGTCATTGTTCAAGCCCAGGTCCCTGAGCTTGGCTATGAGTTTGGAGGGGACTATGGTATTGAATGCTGAGCTGTAGTCGATGAATAGCATTCTCACATAGTTCCCCTGCCTCTTGTCCAGGTGTGTTGCTGCTGTGTGCAGCACATGGGCTATGGCGTCCTCCGTGGACCTGTTGGGGCGGTATGCTAATTGCAGGGGGTCCAGGTTGATGGGGAGGGAGGAGCAGATGTAGCCCTTTACTAGCTTCTCAAAGCACTTCATGGCTATGGAGGTGAGAGCTACAGGGCGGTAGTGGTTGAGGCAAGCAGGCTTGGATTTTTTAGGTACAGGGATGATAGTGGACTTCTTCAGGCAGGTGGGAATGACAGCCTGTTTTAAGGATAGGTTAAATATGTCAGTGAATACCGGGGCCAGTTGGTCGGCACACACTTTTAGGACACGGCCGGGGATGCCGTCCGGTCCTGCTGCCTTCCTGATATTCACTTTTTTAAAGGTCCTCCTCACCTCATGCTCTGGCATTTACTATGGCGCGACCCAGGTCAGTCGCCGTTGGTTTCGCCCAGCAACGATTGTGCAAATTTTTAGTTATTATGTTTGTTTTTACTACTTTCTTTATGAAAACATCACTGGCGGGGACGTCATACGACCGCCAGACACTTATGGACCTAAACTCCGGACTCAAAGAGGAGTTTGGAGACACTTTATGCCTAGAATGGCCACCGGAGATCAGGCGGGACAACAAAGACAAAAGAGCCGGCAGAAAGAGACACAGAGGGAAACGAGGAGGAATCAGACTGAGGTTAAAAAGATCTGCTTACCGCCCAGCAATTCCATCCATCTTTCTGGCAAATGCACGTTCGTTGGAGGGGAGGATGGACGATCTGAGAGCGAAGGTCCGTTTCCAACGAGAAATAAAAGACGTCAACATCATGTGTTTTATGGAAACATGGCTCAAGCCAGCGACTCCGGACCACAGCGTCTCTCCCTCGGACTCCTTCACCGTCCTACAAGCAGATCGCACGGCAGCCTCCGGCAAGAGCGTCGGCGGGGGTGTCTGCCTCATTACCAACAACGGTTGGGTAAGCCCCAAGGAGGTGCAGGTACTCTCACGTTCATGCTCCCCGGACATGGAACACCTCTCCATTCTATGCCGCCCGTTCCACCTTCCCCGAGAGTTTACTGCGGTCATCATGACTGCTGTATATATCCCTCCACAAGCAAACACCGCCAGGGCCCTGGCAGAGCTACAAGATCATCTCAACAAACATCAGATTAAACATCCGGACGCAGCGATGATCGTAGCTGGTGATTTTAATCAGGCGAATTTGAAAAAAGTGATGCCGTCCTTTTTTCAACACATCGCCTGCTCCACAAGAGGAGGAAACACACTCGACCACTGCTACACCCCGTTCAGAGCCGGCTACAAGGCTGTAGCGGCTCCACCATTGACAGGGGCTACAAGCTCATCCGATCACGACTCCATTATCTTCATTCCGGCTTATAAACAAAGATCACGTGACGCCGTCATGTCACGTGAGACAAAAAAATTGACCGACCAATCAGAGGCCACGCTTCAGGACGCGCTCGAGGATGTTGACTGGAATATGATTCAAGGAAGCGCCAGTGACGTCAGCGAGTTCGCCGACAGCGTTATCTGCTTCATCACAACACTGGCTGATAGTATTGTACCCACAAAGAAGGTGCGGGTGTTCCCAAACCAGAAACCATGGGTGGACAGTACTATCAAGCAGCACTGAAATCCCGCTCCACTGCCTATAACCTGGGCAGAGAGTCAGGAAACATGGAAGAGTACAAGGCTTCAGTCTATACTCTGCGCAAGGCTGTAAAACTTGCAAAACGGACATATGCTGATAAACTGGAGACACAAATGGCACAAAACGACACAAGAGGCTTATGGCGGGGACTGAGGACAATAACTGACTACAAAGTCAGCGCCCCCTCAATGGGGAGCGACGACGCCTCTCTCGCGGACAAACTCAACTCTTTCTACGCTCGGTTTGGTGTAGACAGTGGCGCCGCAAGCTCAACGGCTAGTGACGTCACTGGCGCGCCGGCTGTTGTGGAGGGGGGGGGGGGCAACCGCAGGGGGGCGGGAACGCTCTCTCGTTGTCGGAACACAGTGTGAGAAGAGCATTTATGCAGGTGAACACCAGAAAAGCTGCTGGCCCAGATGGTATAACAGGACGCATACTTAAGTCCTGTGCCAACCAGCTAGCCCCTGTGTTCACCGCCATATTTAATCAATCCCTGGTGGAGTCAGTGGTCCCTGCCTGCTTCAAGATGTCTACCATCATCCCTGTACCAAAGAAACCCTCCCCAACATGTCTCAATGACTACAGACCGGTGGCACTCACCTCTGTGGCCATGAAATGTTTCGAGAGGCTGGTCAAGGATCACATTTGTGCCTCCCTCTCCAGTGATATGGACCCCATGCAATTTGCATACAGGCCAAACCGGTCCACTGACGATGCGGTCTCCCAATTACTGCACAGCACCCTCTCTCACCTTGACCGCCAGAAGGGGGGCTATGTGAGACTGTTGTTCATTGACTACAGCTCAGCGTTCAACACCATAGTCCCCACCAGACTGGTGGACAAGCTGATCGAGCTGGGTCTGAGCTCTGCTCTGAGCGCCTGGATACTGGACTTTCTGAGCGAAAGGCCCCAGGCGGTCAGGGTGGGGGGTCAGACCTCCAACACCATCACCCTGAGCATCGGGATCGTGGATTATAGGAGAGGACAGCAGGGGACACACACACCACTGTGGATAAACGGGGCTACCGTGGACAGGGTGAGTAGCTTTAAGTACCTGGGGGTCCACATCTCAGAGGATCTGACATGGTCAACACACATAGACTCAGTCGTAAAAAAGGCGAAGCAGCGCCTCTACCACCTGAGACAGTTAAGGAAGTTCAGAGTATCTGGGAAGATACTCCAGTCCTACTCCGGAGCTGTAGAGAGCATCTTGACTGGAAACATCACTGCCTGGTATGGAAACAGCACGGCACAGGACAAGAAGGCCCTACATAGAGTGGTGTGCTCAGCCGAGCGTACCACGGGTATTGCACTACCACCCCTGCAGGTTCTATACAACAAGAGGTGCAAATCCAGAGCCAAAGACCCACACCACCCCAACAACAGCCTGTTCATGCTGCTGAGGTCAGGCAGACGCCTGCCAACCCCAGCTACTAGGACAGAGAGGCTTTGGCTCAGCTTCTTCCCCCAGGCCATCAGAGCCTTGAACACTGAACACTGAACTCTCCACACACAAGCACACATGAGCACACACACGACACACACACTGTACACGCTCACACACTAGCAGCCACTTTAACATGAGCAAGCACACACTCATGCTGCACACGCCCACACTTATGGCCACTAAGGAAAGGTCACTTTAAAAATAGTATAGTAGAGATTGTATAAAATAGCAATGTACAGAAAGACCCAGTGCCCCATCCGTAGCTAACAGTGTATTGCACTACCACAGGACCTAGCATGTCCTTCATGCTCTGTAAATAACTATGTACAAATACCGATATGCCCGACTATGTTACTTGTTTATTGCACAATATTGTTTTATTGGATCTATTATATGTTGTTACTACTGTATTGCACATCGTTGCGGGCAAGACCACCCGCATTTCATTGTATACTTGTATGCCGTGACAAATAAAACTCTTGACTCTTGACTTGACTTGACTACCCTGAACACTGAGTCTCCATCAACGGATATGGTGTGACACACAGAAAAAGTGTACAAACCACCATAAATAGCACAGGCATTCTCCCCTATTTAATAACAATTTAATCCTCATTGCACAACAACCTATCAGATATCCTGGATGGGAAAAGAAAGGCATACACACATTGGGGGATATCTTCGATGACCATGGTCTCCGCAGTTATCGAGATATATTCAACAAATTTAACCTCACCAGTTCCACTTATCTCTTCTATCTACAAATAAGAGCAGCTTTGAGGGCTCACGGAGTCCCATTAGATATTCCACTTGAGCACAACAGATTTCACAAATTCTTTTATGACAAGGAGACGTCGAGAGGCTTCGTCTCTGACTTTTATCGCCATTTACTTACGTCCTCATATAAGGTCCTTCCCCTAGACTCGGTTTGGAGGAAGGATATCCCAAACCTGGAAGTAGATTTTGATTGGGATGCAGTCTGGGAAAATGTTCGGCTATCATCACGCAACCCAGATCACCAACAGATTAATCTTAATTTTGTTCATAGGACTTACCTGACCCCTAGACGATTGCACCTAATGGGTCTCAGACCGGACTCTCGATGCTCCTTGTGTTCAAACGATGCTATTGGTACATATATGCATATGTATTAGGAATGCCCTCCTGTCAAGACTTTCTGGGAAAATGTCACCACTCAATTATCAGAATTTTTGTCTCTGACCATACCTACACTGCCTTCTGTATTGTTGTTGAATGATGTTTCTCAATTATCGACCTCTGTACATGTAAAGAGACTCATTTTGGCGGGTCTTACGGCTGCCAAAAAGTTGATAGCGTCACGCTGGATTCAACCGGATAAAATGTGCCGGAAGGTATGGGTTCTTACCTATCTCGATGTGATTTATCTAGAGATATCCACTGCACGAATTTTCGGTGTTAATGAAGCCAGCATAGCAGTCTGGGTAGCTGTGGTGGATAAGATAAAGGAACGCATATAAATTTGTAATTTTCTGATGTTAAATGAAGTAGTGGATGTATAGTCCAAGTGGGGGTCCTGAGGGGGGGGGGGGGGGGCGAGCAAGAGCCCATGTATTGTATTTATTATTTTTATGTCTTTTAATCTACATTCATTCTGATTTAATTACTGGACTGTCATTGTTATTATTATTTCTGTTATTGTCCTGTGATTTATCATTGATTATTACTGTTACTGTATTATTTGTCTTGTTTCATGTTAAAAAAAGGGAAAATAAAAAACAAAAAAAACATTTGCGGTGAGGCTGGAGGCCTACCCACCTGCTCAGACTAAAATTGTAAAGCTTTCTATGGACCCAGGAGAGATGTTGTTGTGTGTTTTGGTATCTAAATGATAAGCTAGTGTTGTTAGAATAGAATCATCATCATCATCATCATCAGGTGGCTTCTTCGTTCCGAAGGTTGCCTATCACTCTCCAACCCATTCTGTCCCCACTTCTTCTCTCCAACTCCGTGACTCCGCCTCTCACTCCGCTCCAATCACAGACGTCATCTACCCAGCCTCTTCTTGGTCTTCCACTTCCTCTCTTTCCATCCACCTTCCCCATCACCACCTTCTTGAACATCTCCCCGCTGGATCCTCTCAGAACATGCCCACACAACTCCATCTTTCTCTTTTTCAACCTCTCCAGCAGCTGTCCTCCTTGCATACCCGCTCTTCTCAGTACCTCCTCATTCTTGATCTTATCCTTCCATGTTATCTTCAGCATCTTCCTCAGCGTCCACATTTCAAAAGAGACTTTCATCCTCTTTGCCTCTTCATTCAGTGTCCATGCTTCTGCTCCGTATGAAAAGACTGACATAACATACGTTTCCAAAATCCTGATCTTCGTTTTCCAACTTATATTTCTTTATGGTTCCAGAATGCGCTCTTTGCCATTCCGGTTCTTCTCTTAATGTCCATGTTAGCTCTTCCACCTTCACTGATCCAGCTTCCAAGGTACATGTACTCCTTCACTTGTTCAAGTTTTTCTCCATCCACCTGTATTTTACAAACAGTTCCTGGTGTTTTTTCAATGATCATCATTACTTTTGTTTTCTTTGTGTTTAGCAACATTCCATAGTTTTTACATTCGACATTCTGCTTATTCATCATGTCCTGTAGATCTTCTTCACAGTTACAGACTATAGCGGTGTCATCAGCGTATCTTATATTGGTGATGTTCTCTTCGCCAAGTTTTACTCCTTTCCCTCCTCTCAGACCTTTTTTAATTCGTGATTCACTGTACATATTAAAGTACAGGGGACAAGATGCATCCTTGTCTTACACCCTTCTCCACCGGGAAGTCTCTTGATGTCTCCTTTCCTATTCTAACATTAGACTTCTGCCTCCAGTATAAGTTGGCAATTATTCTTCGGTCAGAAACTGGTATTTTTCGAATTCTTCCATTGTTCTCATCAATGTTGTATGTTCAACTCTGTCGAAGGCTTTCGTGAAATCCATGAAGCAAATATACAGCTTCTTCTGTTGGTCTATCGATTTTTCGCCAATGATTCTGAGTTGGCAGATTGCATCTCTTGTTCCTTTTCCTTTGCGGAAACCCATTTGGCTATCCAAGAGCTGATGTTCAATTATGGGTTCTATTCCGTTCTTGATGATTTTCAGGAGTACTTTTGATGCATGAGATATCAAACTGATAGTCTTGTAATTGTTGCATTCTGTGGCTCTTCCGGTCTTTGGGATCGGAATGAACATTGATTTTAGGAAATCATTTGGAATATTTCCTGAGTTGTAGATGTTGTTTACCAGTTTCACAAGGAGCTTGATGCATCTGTCACCAGAGTTCTTAATCAGTTCAGCAGGGATTTCATCCTCGCCAGGCGATCTGTCCGTGGCCAGTAACTTCACAGCCTCTTCAACTTATTTTTTCGTGATCTGGACTTTTCCTATCTCTTCTAGACTAATTCCTGTGTCTGATGTTCTGTTCTGGTCTTCATATAGTGTTTCCACATACTCTGCCCATCTATTGATTATTTCCTTCTCGTCAAGGAGCAGTTTTCCTTCTTTGTCTATGACAACTTGGGTTGTTTTTTTCCTCTTCCTTGTTAGTTGTTGGGTCTTGTTGTACATGAGAGTGTTGTGCTTCTTGTCTAGATCTTCAATTTCTTTGCATTTGTCTTTGTAATACTTCTCTTTTGCATCTCTACACATCTTCTGTACTTTTCGTTTTGCTCTGTTGTATTCAGTTTTTCTGTCCGCATTCTTCATGTCTGCTCTCTTTTTCATCTCATCCAGAATGTCTTTCATCATCCACTCTTGTTTCTCAACTTTTTCTGGTTTACCACAGATTATGTCTGCAACGCTTCCCAGTTTTTCTTTCAGTTTTGTCCATAGTTCTTGTGGATCTTCAATATCTGCTAACTCTCTATTTTCTAATGTTTTGTTCACTTCGTTTCTGTATCGGCTCCTCATGGTTTCTCCTTTCAGACTCTTCACGTCCCATCTTTTGTGTGTCGTTTTCTTTTTCTTGATGGTTTTCAGTTTGATCTTAATTTTCATCACTACTGGAATAGGATCTGATCCACAGTCTGCAGATGGTCGTGCCTTAGAGTTTGTTATTCCTTTCTTGTATCTGTGGTTTATCATAATGTAATCAATTTGGTTTCTAGTGTTTCCATCAGGAGACCTCCACGTGTGTCTTGCAGGTTTACATTGTTCAAACCAAGTGTTGGTGACCCACAATTGGTTCTTCCTGCATAAATCCACTAGTCTATCTCCTCTGTCATTTCTTATACCCAGACCAAAAGGTCCGACAACACCATCCACTTTTTCTTCACCTAATTTGGCGTTGAAATCGCCCATGACTATTTCCACATCTCCCCTTTCATCGCTCTCTCAATATTTTCATAAAAGTTGTCTATTTCATCATCCTCAGCTTCACCAGGTGGTGCATAGGCTTGTGTGATGCATACACTTGCTGGTGTTGCTTTCATTCTCAAGGTGATAATACATTCCGATATATCGTTTGATAACTTTCCATGCTTTTTGCTGCTTTCGAGTCAAAGCAAAAGCTACACCTTTTCTATGTTGTTTTCCACCAGAAGATGTGATTCTAAATGATTGTCCAGTTGCAGTTGGTAGGGTGTATCTAAAGTCATCTTCTCCTCTCCAAAATGTTTCAGCAATTCCCAATATATCTATCCCCATGGTATCCATCTCTTGTAGGACATTTGCCAATTTTCCAGGTGTTCGCAGGCTCCTCACATTCCGGGTTCCCACTTTCCAGAAGGTAGAGCAGTCGCTTGTTGACGGTACAAAGGTGCCTGCTCTCTCACACTCAATCCACCGGGTAGAACAAATGTCTTGATTAGGGCAGACATTTTTCCGTTTACCAGTAGCGGTTTTTGTTTGGGTTGTACTCATGATTTATTTGCACCGCCACGTCTACAAGTGCCCTCTCCTGCTGCACAGAGTAAAGACGGCCACGTCCTCCACTTGGTGGTGCTCAATAACAATTACCAAAATAATTCACACCCACACTTTGAAATATACTGTAACAGACAGCAATATACATTTTACAATTACTGTAATTTCAATATACAGTTACTGTACAGTACTGTAAATTACACATATTGACTTACCGATTATCTCTCTTAACTCATTCAGCACCAGCTATTATCCTCATCCCTGTAGTCAATGCGCCACGCTAAAAGATAGGCATTTTCACTGTGCATCACGATGTTTACAGAGCTATTAGAGGTATTTGGGGGCCTCAGGAGGGGTGTCGGGGCGGGTGGAGTGGGTAGCCCAGACCTGGGTGGATCACCTGACTGGACTTCCGCCTGGCTGGTGGACAGGACATTGATGGGACAGAAGATGGTTGGGTCCCCGGCCCGCCATCCTGTTCAATGCCCTCATCCACCAGGTCTAGCTCCAGAACGGCGGCAGTCTCATCCGGAATGTCATGGTCCAATCCAGGGTGCAATTATCCGTGTCAGACGTAGGGCGACCAAGCCAAATGCAGGATAGTAAGTTGATTTTGTGGGATATTTGTGGAAATTGTGGGGACAATTGCAATTTACAATTGCAGAGATTATGTGAACAAATAATTCATGTGATCTCCAACTTGGCTTGTTGCACAAATGTTATGAAATGGGCTCCAGAGTTTGATGCAACCGGACTAACAAAGCTGGTGTGTGAGCATTAGGTATAACGGATGAAATCCATGAAAATATAATAAACTAGTTTGTGGAAAAATAAATGCCAAAAGGTTGGCCCATTATTGGCTGCTAAAAAAATGCAAGTAGTGCAACTTAAACCTCAACGTAAACAAACGCATGCTTTCTGAAGTGGAGGGCAGTGAGCGTGATGATAAATCCAGATGTTTCTGTGTCAATCTTGTGTTATTGTTCTATCTTGACACAGATCTTAGTTGATGATAAACTCAATTGGAAAAAGAAACACATTGATCATGTTTGTAAAAAAGCAATGAAGTCAGTAGGTATAATTAGGAAGGTTCATTGATAAATATAAGTAGTTTTTTAATCCTTTATTATAGTCTGATATTTCCTTACATATCTTATTGTAACATAATATGGGCTAGCACTCTCATTCATCTCATCTTCAAGAGATTATTTTACTTCAAAAAAGATTTGTTAGACTGGCAACCCTCTCAGATCGATTTTGAACCATCTGCTCCTCTTTTCAAGAAACTAAACATTCTGTCTGTGTCTGAGGTTAATGCATTTATGATTATCACAATATACCAAATGGTTTTAATTGTTTTTTTTATTTTAATTCGGTTTTCCATTCATATGTCACACGTCAGTCCAGGGACCTGCATATACCTTATTGTTCTATACTTCTCTTAGGCAGTTCTCAGTGAGGTATAGAGGGTCCAATCTTTGGAATGCCGCTGATCCTATGCTGAAAAAATCTCCATCTCTACTTATTATTTTTTTTAAGCAAACTACAAAAAAATTCTCATATCCAAAAAGTAGTATGATAGATAAATAGGTATATATACATGTATGTATGCATTTGGTTATGTGGGTGTGAAGGTTTGTAGGCAGGTGGGTAGGTGGTTATGTATTATGTTATGTATGCGTTATATATGCATGTATGTACTGTGTGTATGTATGTTTGTTTGTTTGTTTGTATTTACACATATCTTTTGAATGTATTACTGGTATTTTTTAAATAATATGTATATTTTTGTATGTTTGATTTTACAAAACAGGGGAAGTTCTCTATAAGCCTCTATAGGCTTCTAAACATCTCCTACACAATATGGTTATTATGTATCCCCCCCCTTTTGTTTAACCTTCATTTATGAATGTCATTTCACTGTGATAGTGTTAGTTAGTCTAAGTCCAAGGGCGTGTTGATGTCATTTGTAATTAACTACCTAAACCACATGACCCAAAATAGTCTACTACTTAAAAAGCTAGATATTTGAATGTAGTTAAACTACCACCCAACTACTGCAAAATGTAATCACACTACACTAGTCATTGAATGTAGTTAATACTGTAACCTGGCTTTATATAGATGGAGGGTGAGGGTCACTGATGTTGGACCTGACAGCGTTAAGGTGCTTTTTGTGTGTTGTGATCTGATCACAGCACAGGCGCATCAGGCAGCTAAAGCCGTTTTGAGCAGTGTTGACCAGTTTATAACAATTATTTAAAATGTTTATTAGCAACGCCGAGCTTTCAAACCCTAGCGTTTGTCTGTCCGACTCCGAACCCCTGCAACTGTGAGTACCTTTGAAATTTCTCTGCGATACTTGTACGAGAAGCGTTTTGATAGAGAAAAGCGAGACAGACTTAATTGTAGGAATTTTACATGGTTGGACAAGGGACTGTATTCACTCGGTGCATCACAGTCACGAAAGGGGCTGCTAGACTTGTGAGTGCTCACTGTTATCAGATCAAATTAACATGCGAGGCTCCATGATGGGAGCGCGCGTGCACGTGGTGCCATTAGCGTGCGTGCAATCACAGTTGATATCAGGAACTCCATCAGGCTCCATCCGATTCCTCACTCGATTGAAATGTTCACTGCAACTGTTCAAATCAACGGATGAATAACAGAAGATATGTTTTCATTGATTGGACGCTTGAAGAGGAGGAGTGAGCCCCTAAAGTACTGGTGCCACGCGCTACCCACTTTGAACAGCAGATGTCAGTGTTGCGCTGAGTTTCAACTTTCCCCATGAAGTCTGGAGATAAATTAACAACTGCGCCCTCTGCTGTTTCAATGGTGTACGTGAACATTTCTGTCTCCACCTATCCTATCTCGCGTCCAGTCCAACCGAATGCAGTGCATCGAATCTAGTGGATAAGATATTGTGGTGGAAAATCATGGATACCCTGTTTCAACTGATGATGATAATAATAATAATAATAATAATAATAATAATAATAATAATAATAATAATAATAATAATAATAATAATAAACGTTATTTGTATAGCACCTTTCATACAGAAACTGCAGCTCAAAGTGCTTCACAACAGAAAAAAGTCAGGCATAAAATGAGCACATAAAGTGCAGACATAAAATCACAGTTTTTCCACATTAGGATCTAACATCCCAACAGGCCACATTGTTTATGGTTTGATTCAGTTTTAAATAGACAATAATAAAAAGAGTAAGATTAAATAGACAGAGTAAAATAGTGCAATAGTGCAGTGCAATAAAATAGTAGAGTAGAATAGATAAAAAATTTTTTTTACAGTGCAATAAAATAGTTCTGGATTACTGTTCAACAGTTCAAAGTCGTCTTTACCTTCTCTGTTTGGTATTCACAGTTTAAAACTTGACAGTCTTCCCTCCTGTTTGATACCCACTTTGACCCTTCGAACCTCCCACCCAGGGCAAACCTCCCTCTCAGGGCGCAGTTCCCTCTCTCAGGGTGCAGTTCTAGGCCTGGGTCCTACATCAATAATAATATAGTCTATGTGGACCTGATAACACCTGTAGACGTGTCTGTTTCAAGGTGGTGGTGGTGGTGGTGGTACGACCAATGTCAGGGTGGCTTGACTAAGAACACAGAGCTCAGCTTGACTATATCCATTTGGTCGGTCACAATGTGTACACAGTCATGGCAAATAGGATGATGGGAGCGGAGCCACCAACCAATGACAGAGAGGGAGGTAGCAAATTTGTGTGTTGTCACAGATGATACGTGTATAAAAGTTGTGATAATTCAGGGTGATGCAGTCTTTTTCCCGCAAGACATGACTACTACCGTGTTCATTTTGGAAGCCTTTTGTCCGTCCATTTCATTCTACTTAAATACAGTTCAGATTTTTGGAACCCTGGCCCCATGTCAATGGGGTCGAGCTCCTGTCTGTACAAGCTGACTGAAGTGAGATCTACTTTGTGTTGCACTGTGCAGTAAATGTCAGTGAGCCTCGGTCGGCTTGGACAGGAGCTTGAAGGAACAGAGCTGGGGTTCAAACAATCAGAACTATCCCTTTCAGGGTGAAAACCGTGAATTACTGTAAATTATTCAAACATTTTGTCGGGATAGCAGGTGTGTACATTGGACAGTAATTCAGCACTAAACAATCTGCACTGCACTACTGCCATTGTGTCATACATGAAGCTTACAGTATGGTACTGTACTGCAGCATTTGGGAAGTGGGAAGCACTGTTATTGTACACTACAGTAATATGGGTTACGTGAAGCAGTATATCTCATGTTTACTGCACATTTACATACTGTAATTTTACTCTGCACCACATTGGATTGCAAGAAAACCTTGTAGAGGTGGAAGAGGGCCCATTTTTTCTCCGCAACAAGAGGAAGCCATTTGTGCAATGGTGATTGCAAACAATGCCATAAGGTTGAGCGAGATACAAAGCGCTGTTATAGAGGATGACAATATCTTTGGTAATATTGAATCCGTTTCAATCGCTACAATTGACAGAGTGCTCAAGTGAAGGAGATCCGTCGCCAGTATGTACACATTTATGTGTTCTATGCATACTCTAATGTTCAGTGCTGTAAACTGGTTACTTTGTGTAGTGCCATGCAGTACACTTACATGACAGTTCATAGTGTACAATATGTTGTCCAAAATGCATTATGTTACACAGGAAAAGTTTTAATAGTTTTTCTCTCTCTCTCTCTTCTGGGATAAAGCGTGTACCAGGGAACCGCTGCACACATTCATATACGTTGATGAGGCGGGTTTCAATCTGGCAAAAGGTAGAAGGCGTGGAAGAAATCACATTGGACAGAGAGAAACCATTGATGTCCCAGACCAACAAGGAGGGAATATTACAATGTGTACAGTAATGTGTAACTTAAGGCGAGACACCCCAGGTGAATAGGCAAATATACTTTTTTTTGTTGATTTTGAGATTTTGTTATATTTTGCTTCATGTCTTCTATGAAATTAGTGACAATAAAACGTCAATAACACACATTTAGTTGTTTATTTTACTTCATATTGCCTTATTGCATCCATAAATGTGCACATATTTAATGGGGAAGTGCATCATTTGCATATATAAACATAAAATTCAGAAAACGTGCAATATATTTTTTCTTAGTTTATATGTACATAACAAACTGGGAAAGTTTCATAGTGATATCTATTCAAATATCTTTTTACCTATTAGGGGGTACTACACTGTTTACACTGTTACTACACTGTTTGTAGCCTGTGTGTAGTTCTGTTCAGTTCAATAACATCATTATTATTATTATTATTATTATTATTCAGTTATCAGGCATGTGTTTAGGTTGTCAATTACTAATGGTTTGATTAGGTATTGTGTTTGTAAATAGCTGTTTAAAAAAAATGTATGACATTTTACAATACAGAACTTTGAAGGCGTTTTCCCAAAAATGAGTTTTTATGCGTTTTTCTTACACGCAAGGGTAGACATGTACCATTCCATAGCACCTACACACACCATACTTTCCACATTTCTTCCTATATATACCCTGCATCTTTTTACAGAGGGGTTTGTTGATATATAATTCATATCCTGATTTATAGTACATTTAGACCAAAAACATGGCGACAATAATCTTTTTATGACTGTAGTCAGCATTTCCTGATTCATGGGATGATAAAAAGACATATCCACAATCCCTTCTGTAAAAAGTTCACTGTGTTATGTGTCAACATAATGAAACCATTTAAAAAAATCTGGCATCATCCAATGTTGGTATTTATACTCAAACGTCATATGCAAATTAGTGCATATTTAATGAGGTAATGCCTATTTTGCATATATAAACATAAGATCTCAGAAAACTTGCAATACATTTTTTCTAAGTTGTGTACATAACAAACTGGGAAAGTTTCATAGTGATATCTATTCAAATATTGTTTTTGCCTATTCACCTGGTGAATAGGCAAAAACAAGGCTTAACAAGGCTTAACTGTAGATTTCAAATGGCTGTGCAAATAGTGTATAGTGCTGTCTTGAGCATTTTCAGGTAGTGTCACCAAGATCTGACTTTTTTGCATTGGAAAGAGTGACAGAGTGATCTGTCATAATGAAAACATGACAAAGCCATTTGACTATCTTGTTCATAAAGAATGGTGTCAGGACTTTTCATTTTGATGACACTGACACTTTCATTGACAAGAATACTTGCTTTTGAGGAAGGAACTATCCATTTTGAGCAAGTGACATGCTTTTGCAGGTTATCAACTAGGTTTTGCAGTTTGTACTAATTGTTTTGAGCAGTGGCGGCCGGTGTGAACTACATTTGGGTGGTCACGATCATCTGACCAAGCTGGCCAAGCGAATACTGACTCATAACGTTACCAACATTAAGTCGAGTTAATTGATTCATACTACACTAGTACACGTATGATCATCAAATCAATAATGAACACATATATATAGGCCTATCTTGTCATTTTAAACAAGTTACCATTCATTCATTCAGCCATTATGCAATACCCACAGTGAAATTAACACGCTGTGTTGAGAGAGCGAGAGTGAGAGAGCGAGAGAGAGAGAGAGAGAGAGAGAGAGCGAGAGAGAGAGAGAGCGAGAGAGACAGAGAGAGAGAGAGAGAGAGAGCGAGAGAGAGAGACAGACCGCATTAACTCATTAACTCATTAACTCACTGTGTTTAGTTGAAAAGTGGTCCGGAGGGCTTGATAAAGTGTATAATGTCCACTGTCCCACAGTCCCAGACTGTTGTTGTCGATGTATATCCACTGTCCAGAGTGACCATCACAACACAACAGCATCGAGTAACTAACTACTAACCAGAAACTGACGTCGGCCAATCAGAGAGAGCGTCTCCGAGAAATGCGGCTACGGAAAAAACTGACGTCGGCCAATCAGAGAGCGTCTCCGAGAAATGCGGCTACGGAAAGTCTTGACGCTGCTTGCTTAGATGATAATAGATCGCTTGGAAAAGCGCCCGGCTTCCATCATAATACATCATATTTCAACGCACAGCGCGTTACGCACTGATTGGCTGCGACGGATACAGCGATGAAACCAGTGCACGGCGTGCACGCCCACTGTAAGCGCTATTGCGTCTAGCCCGAGAGAAATGCGGCTACAGCTAGCCCGAGAGAAATGCGGCTACGGAACGTATTGTCTATCAGACAGTCACTTCCTGTTCATGAAAACAATTATTTATATTTGATATATTAACGTTATATTGTGCATTGGAAACACAAACATACTTAAAATGAGTAAATATTATTCATTTTAAACATGTTTATATTATTTATAGGGCTATAAAAAAAAATCTTCTTCTTCTCTCTTTTAACCAGGGAGGGCGGTGCTCTAGCGCCCCCATTGACCAGCCGCCACTGGTTTTGAGAAATGCACTAACTGTGTGTTAGTGCATGTTAAAGGTGATGTGAGAAATGCAACAAAGCGACTGAGAAAAAGTGCATCAGTGCATTAAGAATCAAACAGACTGCTGCTGTCCTCTCTCTCTCTCTCTCTCTCTCTCTCTCACACACACACACGCTGCACACGCACATGCGCACACACACACACACCACGCGCATGCACGCACGCACGCGCACGCACGCACACACACACACACACACACACACACACACACACACACACACACACACACACACACACACACACACACACACTCACTCACTCACTCACTCACTCACTCACACACATATTATTGAGCAGAAAGGTCTGTTATAACTGACAGACTTAGGCGGCTTGAGTCTCAACATAACGAACACCCTGACTGACCGACTGACTGACTGACAGACTGACAGACTGACTGACTGAGTTTCAGGATAACACACAGACTGACTGACTGACTGACTGACTGACTGACTGACTGACTGACTGACTGACTGACTGACTGACTGACTGACTGACTGACTGACTGACTGACTGACTGACTGACTGACTGAGTTTCAGGATAACACACAGCCTGCCTGCCTGCCTGCCTGCCTGTCTGACTGCCTGCCTGCCTGCCTGCCTGCCTGCCTGTCTGACTGCCTGTCTGACTGACTGACTGACTGACTGACTGACTGACTGACTGACTGACTGACTGACTGACTGACTGACTGACTGACTGACTGACTGACTGACTGACTGACTGTCTGACTGAGTTTCAGGATAACACACAGCCTGACTGACTGACTGACAGATATACATCCTGAGTCTCAGGATAACACACAGACCGACATACATACATACATATATACATTACATACATACATATATACATACTGAGTCTCAACATAACACACCCTGACTGACAATCAGGATAACACAGCCTGGCAGACAGCCTGACATACTACATACTGTACTGTCATGACTGACTTGACTCGACTTGAAAAGCCTGAGGGTTCATACATGTACCTTGCTGATGGAAATGTGAGCAGAGACATCTTTTGTTCCCCAGTTATGAATATTTACATTCAACACAATTATCTACAACAGTGGATTTCTAATTTAGGGGAAAAACTTTAATCACAATAACACCAAAACTGATTTGTCTGATTTCTGTGTAGGCAACATTTCAATTTGTTTCCATTGGACTTGAGAGGGCTTTGGATTCATATGTTACTTCCAGAAAATCATTTGGGAGCCCATTTTAAGTGTCTCAATAATTCAAACTTTTCAACCCATCCCTCTTGCTACAATAGGTTTGTATTAAACTAAGGTTTTGTTTCCGCACGGACGGAGTTGAGTGTGACACAGCTAGGTGGAGAGCTGGATGAAGTATGTCAACGTGAGATTATAATAAAAGTGTAAGCAACTTGGAGAATGCTTCAATCGTCAATTCTGTAGTTCAGGGTACAGTATAAACCAAGGCAGAATTTAACATGGTGACAGCGAGGTGGACACGTTCCTAACGCTACAGTGAGAGATCGACCAGCATCGGAGCTAACGTTAGCTAGCTGGTTAGCAATAACGTTGGATGGGGGACGCTGAAGAAGAAGAAGAAGAAGAAGAAGAAGAAGAAGAAGAAGAAGAAGAAGAAGAAGAAGAAGAAGAAGAAGAAGAAGAAGAAGAAGAAGAAGAAGAAGAAGAAGAAGAAGAAGAAGAAGAAGAAGAAGAAGAAGAAGAAGAAGAAGAAGAAGAAGAAGAAGAAGAAGAAGAAGAAGAAGAAGAAGAAGAAGAAGAAGAAGAAGAAGTTATCCCCGCGAGAGCAGAAAGGATGGAAGGACTGAGACCGCCACAGACGCTATGCTTGGACACTGGAAACCTTGCGAAGACGTGGAAATCGTGGAAGGAGGAGTTTACACTCTACTTGGACCTTTCTATGCCAGATGCGCCCGAAATTATGAGAGTGAAGCTGTTCTACTACCTCATTGGAGAGGCGGGTAGGGAGCTATGTGAAACGTTGATGGGTGACGGCAATTCGGCTGGGAAGAAACTGCCAGACTTGCTCACTGCATTTGATGAACATTGCAATCCCAAAGTGAACGAGACTGTGGAAAGATATCGTTTTTTCATGAGGAATCAAGGTCAGAAAGAAAGCATTGACACATATGTTACTGATCTCAAAGTGCTAGCCAGTACATGTAACTTTGGAGAAATAAAGGACTCGCTCATACGTGACAGAATAGTATGTGCTGGTAACGATGCAGGGCTGAAAGAGAGACTGCTTAGAGAAGATAAGTTAACACTGGAAAAATGTCTACACATGTAGCAAAACCCTCTCAGGGAACAGCGTGGAGGAGGTACACATGATCAAACAGATAGAAGGGCAGGAGATGGATACAGTGTCATGCATGTTCTGTGGGATAACACATGAAAGGAGCAAGGCAAAGTGTCCAGCCTACGGAAAGAGCTGCAAGAAATGTGGTAAAGAAAATCACTTTGCAGTTAAATGTAAAGCCAAACTGGGGAAAGAGAAAAAACATGACAAAAGAACACGTAGAGTACACCAGGTGACTGACCAGGATAGTGAAGAGGAATATTATGAGGACGTCATGACTATCACCACAAGAGGGCGACAAACTACTGAAGACCGAAATGACAAGGCCAAGCACAGCCAGCTGTTTGCAGGAATGTTAGTAGGCAGTGAGCTGGTGAGGTTCCAGATAGATTGTGGGGCCACGTGTAATGTTATCCCGATTAACTTGCTAAATCCAGACACAAAGCTAGAAAGTACAAAGAAAGTGCTGGTGATGTACAACAAGTCCAAGCTGCACCCACTGGGAAAATTTAAGGTTAAGGTGAGGAACCCAAGAAACCAGAAACTGTACCAGTTGGAGTTTGTAGTAGTAGAAGAAGACTGCAAATTGCCACTGCTTGGCAGGAAGGCGAGCGAAGCGATGAAGCTGATAAAAGTGGAATATGAGAACATACTAGCCATCGACAGCATTGTAAGGGACGAAACAACACCTGAGAGAGAACTGACTATGGAACAAATAAAGAGGGAGTATGGAGATGTGTTCACAGGTGACGGCTGCCTGGACGGAAAGTATCGAATCGAGATCGACAAGAGGGTGGAGCCAGTTAAACTCCCCAAACGACGAGTTCCGGTGGCTATGATGACGTCACTCAAGGGAGAGTTGAGAGATCTACAAGAGAGGGAGATCATCACGCCTGTGGAAAAGAGCACGGATTGGATTAGTAGTTTGGTTACGCTGCAGAAGCCTAATGGAAAGACTAGAGTGTGCATAGACCCGCGACCACTCAACAAGGCACTGAAGCGCAGCCATTTCCCCCTGCCCACCATAGAAGATGTTCTCCCAGACCTGTCGAGAGCAAAGGTGTTTACAGTCTGTGATGTCAAACATGGATTCTGGCATGTGAAACTGGAGGAGTCGTCGAGCTATCTGACAACGTTTGCCACACCATTTGGCAGATATAGGTGGCTCAGGATGCCTATGGGGATAAGTCTGGCTCCGGAGATATTCCAGCAGAAGCTGACCTAGGCGCTGGAGGGGCTGCCAGGCATATACATTATCGCGGACGATATCCTCATCACGGGAGAAGGGGACACACAAGAGATGGCTAACAAAGACCACGACAGGAAACTGAGACAGTTCCTCACCAGATGCAGGGAGAGGAACATAAAACTGAATGCAGATAAGCTCAGATTGAGACAGCAAGAGGTACCATACATCGGACACATACTGACAGCGGAGGGGCTGAAAGTCGACGCGGAGAAGGTTCGAGCAGTGAGAGACATGCCGAGGCCCACCGATGTGAAAGGCATACAGAGACTAGTCGGCATGGTGAATTACCTGGCTAAGTTCTATCAACACCTATCAGACGACTGTGAGACACTGAGACAGCTCACCCATAGAGACAGCATATGGGAGTGGACAGATGTGCAAGAGGAAGCATTCTGCAGGCTGAAGGACAAGATAGCCAAAGCGCCAGTACTCAAGTACTATGACCCCAAGCAGGAACTTATGCTGCAGTGAGTCCCATCAGAAACGGGACTCGGAGCAGCACTGACCCAAGGTGGACAGCCGGTAGCGTTTGCGAGCAGAGCGCTGACTCAGACGGAAAAGGTTTACGCC
Source organism: Notolepis coatsorum (assembly GCF_963971535.1). Lineage (NCBI taxonomy): Eukaryota > Metazoa > Chordata > Actinopteri > Aulopiformes > Paralepididae > Notolepis > Notolepis coatsorum. The sequence continues at coordinate 180,556,095 of NC_140166.1, read as the reverse complement.
CAAATTGAAAAGGAATGTCTGGCCATCGTCTTCGGCGCAGAGAAATTCCATCAGTACACGTACGGCCGGAAAGTGACTGTACAGAGCGACCACAAGCCTCTGGAGAACATTGTCAGGAAGCCACTGCTGAGCGCACCCAAGCGACTGCAAAGGATGTTGCTGCGGCTTCAGTCATATGATATAGATGTGACTTACGTTCCCGGACGTGACATGTTGCTTGCGGATACATTGAGCAGAGCGTACCTGCCTGAGAGCTCAGGCGCGGGGTCAGTGGAAGCTGAGATAGAGACAGTCAATATGGTGGACTACATACCAATCTCAGAGGCAAGACTCAGCACAATACGCTCTGCGACCCGAGACAATGACACCCTACAAAGGTTAAGTGATATCATAAGGAAGGGATGGCCAAAGAATAAGGAAGACACACCGATAGATCACTATCACTCCATGCAAGAGGAGCTGAGTGTTCAGGACGAAATCGTCTTCAGAGGAGAGAGAGTTGTGATTCCAGACACAATCCAAAGCGACATCACCCGCCGCATACACTCTACTCACCTGGGAGTAGAGGGGTGTCTCAGACGGGCAAGAGAATATGTCTACTGGCCAGGAATGACCGAGCAGATCAGGACAGCCATATCCAAGTGCGACATCTGCAGAACAATGGACACAAAGCAGCAGAAAGAGACACTGCACTCACACGAGGTGCCGAGCAGGCCATGGGCCAAGGTGGGGACAGACTTGTTTACCCATAACAACATTGATTACCTACTGACAGTTGACTACTATTCAAATTTTTGGGAGGTCGACCATTTACCGGACACAAAATCGAGTACGGTGATAAGAAAGCTGAAGGTTCACTTTGCTCGTCAGGGGATCGCAGATGTTGTGGTTTCGGACAATGGGCCACAATACTCTTCACACGAGTTCGAGAGGTTCAGTCAGCTGTGGGGATTTAAACACCAGACGTCATCCCCTGGCTACCCTCAAAGCAACGGGAAAGCAAAGTCGGCGGTCAAAACGGCGAAGAGACTCATGATGAAAGCCAAGGGAGGACCCATACCTGGCGATGTTGGATCACCGCAACACTCCATCTCAAGGGCTAGACACAAGCCCAGCTCAGACTCTGATGTGTAGGAGGACCAGAACCCTGCTACCAACGAGGGATAGTCTTCTGCAGCAGGAGGTGAAATGCACAACGGCAGAGCAGATGAGACGAGGACAAATGAGACAAGCTAAATACTACGACAGAACAGCGAGAGATTTGGACACGCTAAAAGTAGGAGAGCATGTCAGAATTCAACCCTTCGAACTGCACACAAGCTGGAGAAAGGCGACAGTGGTGCAGCCTGTTGACCACAGATCCTACAGAGTAGAGCTGGACACCGGAACTGTTCTTCGACGAAATCGACGACACCTGAGACGGGACAGGGGCACAGAGCCAGGTGGGCCGGACCTGACTGTATCTGTTGAGACCCACAGCACACCAGAGTCTACCGCTACTCTGGGCAGGGACATAGGGGACACACAGACTGTAACCACAAGATCGGGTCAAGCAGTTGCTAGACCAGGATATCTCATGGACTATGCAAGCTGAGTGTGTGGGGCACAGTGTGTTCAAGAAAGAAAAAAAAAAGAGAAAAAATTATGGTTTTGAAAGTAGATTACCGTTTAGCTCCATGTTAGTTCGATATTAATGTCATTCACCGTTTATCTCCCTTTAGTTCAGTAAAAGAAAAGGGATGTTACAATAGGATCTTTTAGTTCAGTAAAAGAAAAGGGGTGTTACAATAGGTTTGTATTAAACTAAGGTTTTGTTTCCGCACGGACGGAGTTGAGTGTGACACAGCTAGGTGGAGAGCTGGATGAAGTATGTCAACGTGAGATTATAATAAAAGTGTAAGCAACTTGGAGAATGCTTCAATCGTCAATTCTGTAGTTCAGGGTACAGTATAAACCAAGGCAGAATTTAACACCTCTCACCACTAAGTGGTGTAATAATAATAATAATAATAATAATAATAATAATAATAATAATAATAATACTAGTTTAGTAATCAACAGAGGAGTGTATTTGAAGGCTATGGTGAAGAGGTACGTTTTTAGCTTATTTTTGAAAATATTAAGAGATCTAGCTTCCCTAATGTCCATAGGTAGTGTGTTCCATAACTTTGGTGCATAGTTTGCAAAGGCTGCATCCCAGATTTTCGTTAGACTGTGGCTTGGAACCTTCAATAGACCAGTAGTAGATGATCGCAATGTTCTAGGAGGCACATAGTTGACTAGAGAATTTGCAATGTAGCTTGGTCCTGTTCCATTTAGTGCTTTGTATATAAGGAAGAGGACCTTGAAATCAATTTTAAATGTTACTGGAAGCCAGTGTAGGTTAGCTAATACTGGACTGATGTGGTCTCTCCTCTTGGTTCTAGTTAGTAGCCTATAGCTGCCTAGTTTTGAATGAGTTGGAGTCGTTCTGTGTTTTTTTTATGGGAGGCCAGTGAGGAGTGCATTACAGTGGTCAAGTCGGCTTGAGATAAAAGCATGGATCCATTTTTCAGCGTCTTTTTTATTTATAATCAAATACACTTTGTTGATGTGTGATTTAAAGCTTAGGTCTGAGTCTATTATAACACCAAGCCTTGTAACTTCGGGTTTGATCCAAGGAGTAAGTTGCCCCATATTGCTCTGTAACATTTATCTTTTTGTTATAGGACCGACTAGTAGGATTTCAGTTTAATAGTCATTAGTCATCAGTTTTAGTCATTTAATTTTAGGAAGTTGTTCGTCATCCATTTGTTTATTGCTAAGAGACAGGCGGAAATGGAGTTAATAGCTGTGTGATCATTTGGTTCAGCGGAGATGTACAATTGTGTGTCATCTGCGTAATTATGGAAACATACATTGTGTTTTCTAATGATGTCTCAGAGTGGCAGCATGTATAGTGAGAATAATAATGGACCAAAGCAGCTCCCCTGTGGAACTCCGAAGTAGGTGTCATGTTTCTCAGAAGAATGATCTCCAAGCCTGACGTAATATTTTCTCCCTTTATGTTCTGAACCAGTTTACATAGTCAGAAAGACCAACTAACTTTTCTAGACGATTTATTAGGATATCATGGTCGATCGTCAAACGCTGCGCTTAGATCTAATAGGATGAAAAATTAGACTTTGTTTGCATCAGAGTTTATTCTGAGGTCACTAATTATTTTTGTAAGAGCAGTTTCAGTGCTATGGTGCGTTCTGAAGCCTGATTGAAATTCTTCCATGATGTTGTTTTCTTTGAGAAAGGGGTGTAGTAACTTCCTAGCTTAATCTTCGTACTCTGCGTTGTTTTTAAACCTTAAAAAGCTCTTTGAAGTACTACTGAGCTACAAATGCAGATAACCATGTATGTGATGGTTTTCTGCCCGTACACCTTCAGAGAACACGGCGCGGCGGTTGAAGAAATCGAGTTCCGAGCAGTTTGAAGAATCCGTGTTTAATAAAAAGGATTTCAATCAATACAAATCAAAGATTTGAAAGAACAATTGCAATAAAACCTGATGGAAGACCTCACTATGCCGAGGTTCACCAGACTTTAGGCTAAATATTCAATATCTATGGGCATGTCTCGTCTCGGCTTCTTCAGATGGTAGGTTTTTGCGGCCGTCTCTCTGCTGCGTGGTTTCCTCAGTCTGTTGTGGAGAAAAAGGGTGTGTGTTCTTTGTTGCTTCCTGGGTCTCTGTTCGGGTGTGTTGTTGTGCCTCTACTAGCACGGAGTTTTTGCTAATATCAAATTTAGGCTCCGCCTCTAGTTTTACGGCAAGCGGGCGTTTTCCAAACTCTCCTAGAGTGTTCCTATTGGAGGACACTTACTCTCAACTCTCATTGGCTAACTCCTTATCGTGACGTTTTACATCGAATTACGTCACGATGTGGTTTCAAATGGTCTTTTCTTTGATCTTACTGCTCTTTTGTTTCAGCAGAGACAAACTGGCATCTCCCATGGCAGTTTCTTTGTTGGACCAGATGGGCCTAGGGCCCTGGGTTGTAAAATCACCCATGTTATTGACTTTCCCAGGAAGGATCAAACGAGACACTATCTCTTACTCAATAAGCGTCTGCCTGTTTCAACCCCCCTCCACAGAGATTAGAGGAAGCCTGAATCAGCAGCTGCATTACTAAATCAGAGGTGTGTCTCGTTTCTTGTACTTTAGGAGCGGGGGAAGAAAAGTGTATGTATTTTACCTCTGTGTTTTCGCCATTCTGTGCTTCATGGTATACAGTACAATAAACACAGTTTGGCTGGAATTCTACTACAGTTTCCCCGGTTTGGGGATTGATAATCCCCAAGATACATGTTAGTAATTCCTCAAACAAACTGTTTACAATTACCTTAACCTTACTGTTTAACCTAATTACCTCAGAGCCAAACCTTTCCAGAATCCTTCTGACTCATTTTCCATATTTGTTAGTATCATTTGCTTTCAACACCCACATTACTCCCTCCCCCACTGACCGACTATGGACCCATCTTTTATTTACACAGTTCTCTATTCACGCACACCGTTTAACAATTTCCACTCATTTTGCAGGTTATATACAATGTTATCAGTTATATCAATTTCACTTCCGTCTAGGTCCGTCCCTTTATACAAAAAGATGATCGTACCAATTACCAGGTTTTAGACTATACTTTATGTGTTTTTTATCCAAATGTGTCTGTTTTGTGCAATTCACTCTGAAAGAAAAGACCTTACATTGCATTTACTATCTAAACATTTCTAAAAAAGGAGAGAGCTTAGCTAATGAAAAATGAAAAATCAAAAATTAATATGTACACGCCCTCTCCAAGGCCTATCAGTTACACTATCCCTTCCTTTGCCTATGTATATCGTTTAGGCTTCTTGATGACTCGTTGTGGTCGAGTATCTTGTTCCGGGCTTGTGCTAAGCACTGGTTCCTCTGGCTCTTCTGGTACCTTCTCCATGTCCACAGAGGAGAAGTTATTATGTTCCAATTCATAATCCTCTCCTCTGTCTGGTTCCTGTAAAAAACCTTCATCTTCTACTGGTGGCCAATCGTGGCCCCCTCGGTCTGGCTCGCCATAATCATCCGGGACTTCCCCATCGTTTGGGGTTAGCGCCGCCTTCACTTCGCCTTCGTGTAACGGTTGCGACGCCCCGGTTTTACCGTCAAGGTCTTGTGGTTCAGGTTCCCATTCTTGGTCCGTATTGGTTGCTTTTACACAATGAGTAACGTGAAACCACATAGGCGATCCTTCAACTTGTAAAGCCCTCTCGGTGGCTCGAACGACTTTGTATGGCCCTTCCCGTCTCGCGCCAAACCACTTGCGTCTAAATACTTTGACATAAACGTAGTCGCCTGGTATGATTTGAGGTGTAGTCTGCCTATTCACCTCCTCCCCGGTTTCATGCTCCTGTCTACTGGAGACATGAACCAGAATACTTTTGTGTATCTCTGACATGTATTTTACGTACTCACGCATGTCGTTGTCCAGGATGTCCAAACTCGGACCTTTGCCTGTCGCGCGCAAACCTGGTACTACCATGCAGCGACCTAGCATCATTTCGTGCGGTGTCAAACGCAGACCGCGAAGTTCGCACGAACGACAAGCCATCAAAGCTAAAGGAAGAGCGTTTAGCCAATTCAAGCCTGTGTGTTGACAGATCTTTACCAATTTGTTTTTAATTCGTTTTTAACCGTTTTCTTCTTGTTGTACCTTGTGCTAACCACAGCCTCCTCTTTGTTGTGTGCAGGTCTCGGTACTGCTCCAATTTTCCACAGAAGGAAACGATTTTCCCTCTGTCCTTATTTGCATTTTGGATTATTATTTACAAAACACATAATAGATTGGAAACATTTATTTTCGCAGATACATTCTCTACTGTTCCGCATTTTGACAATACATAATTCTCCAAATCATTTATCTATGTATTTTACAGCTTCTTACGTTAGCATCCAATCAAATCACCTTTGTCTCATTTCTTATTTGTGCTGTATTGTTTTACTAGATCAAATATCTCAAGCTCAACACAACTATCCACACCCTTAAAAGTGGAATATTCATTATTTCACTATCAATACCTTGTCTCCCGACAGCTCCTCGGTCCGGACAGCCAGCTCTAGACGAGGCCAATCACCAACAGAACCTATGTGCATGGTCAACAAACCACAGTCTCTTTAAACACTCATCACACACACTCCGCCAGCTTTCAACAAGCCGGTGCAGAGCCTCCCATAAGTCAATCATCAAATTCACATGTCTGCACCCTACATGAACACTATCTGGCCAATCTGCGACCAGAAACCTACAGAGCTTTCTATAGACAGAGAAATATGTTTCCCCAACACTTAACATAACCCAACATGTGACACAACCCCCCAGATTCTACATCTGGACTCTTAATGAGCGGAAAACAAACCATGAACCAGCTCCCGTCCATTCTCAGTTTCCAGCTCATTATATCAGACTTCCTACCAGTCTCGCTGTGTCACCACCACCTGCTATCCCTGACCAGCGAGAGATCCCTCCCAGCCAGCCAGTTCCTAAAAAATATAGTCAAACAAAAACAAAGAAAATTGTAAATAAACAAAAAAATTGTGAGTGCCTAAATGCTACACACTCATCCAACAGAATTAACTATCATCTAGAGGCATAAATACCCCTGCAACAAAATTAAATAGTCCTTTGTTTCCAACTCTGTCTAACATTAAATGTTCCATTGTTCCTGTCTAAAACCATTAATTTTGTTAGTTTGATTAGCTCATGCAATATTCAGTTACGTCATCCCTCTATAGCCCCAACTTACCCTGGTTAGTCTTCCAAACCATTTTAGTAACTCGCACACCTAATCAAACCTTATCTATGTATCCTCATCTCTATCCTTATTTTAATCATTCTCATTCTCTTCCGACTGAGCTAGCCGGGCCATTGTTCGCACACCCCCGTGAGATATGACCAGTCTCCCCACACGTCCAACACACCACCTTCCGCACCGGGAATCCAATCGGATTCCGGCCTCTGTCTCCTTTTGGTCGTGGTTGCCACCCTTTGCGTCGCGGCCCAGTTCCCTGTCCGGGCAACGGAGCACAGGGCACTCTTTGATCACGGCGGCCTAGGTCAGACGCCTGAAGCATGATCTCAACAGCTGTCGCTTCTAGTAGCGCAGCCTTTCTTGCCAGTTCTCGTCCCAATCTCTGAATCTCGTGTGCGGCTTGACCAATCTCCAGCTGTATCTTCATCAGATCTCGATGAACTGCCTCGTGTTGTTCGAACGCTGTCACAAACGCTCTCTGTTGTCTATAGGATGCTGCCTCTTCCCCCATCTCAGCACCGGCGGTTTGACTTCCCATCACAGGGCTGGGCCGATGTTGAGGTAGCTGTCGATGGACAGCACAGGGTTGGTTCTGTTCCGGACGGCTTTGGGGAACAGCCTGTGGCAGCAGCTCTGCAGAAAGGTCTCCAGCAGGAACTGGGCCGGGGCGGCGAGGAGGGTCTGCTCGCTGTCTGGAGCACACACGTACTGGAACGGCCTGATGGGGGAGGGGTTCTCCATCACCATGTGTTTGGGTTTGACCACAAAGTCGTTGTGTCCTCCGAATGGAATGTGTTTCTTCCCGCCTCTCATCTTGGCTTCGGTGCTGAGGGCAGGTTGGACATGGGTCGTGTATTCCATACCTGCTGTCGGTCTCAGTTCCAGCCATCCGGCCAGAGTGGATTTCACGGGACCGCTGTAACAACGCCGCCCTCCTCAGTCTCTTTTTCTGTACCTTGGTTAAACTGCAGTCGCCTGCAATGGACACTCCAGCTTGAATCGGTTCTGGTTGGAGTAACACCGTCGTCACTGGTTCACTCCCCTGTATTGGAACCAAAGTCAACATTGCCAGTCCTTTTGTCGTACTGGTCACATGAGAGAAGTCCATATTGATCAGATCATTATCACTGGTAAAGTCTATCTGGGAAATGTCTGCAGAGGCTCTCGGCCTACTCCCCCCAATGGCCCGATCACTAAGCCCCTTTTCCATATTGTTGTTGTTGTTATTCTGTTGTTAATAATATTGCATTTACCGCTCCAGTTGTTCCTATCAATGTTCCACTAAGGTGAACTTCCTATGTTACTGTCATTCATTCCACTTCAAACACTCCTGTAATTACCGTTTGAAAAAACAAGTTTCTCTGTCTTTCCTATTTCTACTTACTTGAGTTAAAACACTCACACTGTCAAATTTCTACTGTGCAGACAAGGATTGATAACTGGCTTATCATTCATACTTATACCAAGGCTCATTACAGCCGGCCCGTTTCCCCAGATGGTTATGGAAATCGTTCAGAGCTCCTGTCCAGTCGAGCACCTGTATGGGAAGAAAGCAAAAACATCCAGACTTAATACAGTGGCATTTCCCTGTTATCTCCACTATTCGTTATGCATTGGAAATGTCGGGCAACACTATACTAATATATTTAGCAAGACACAGTGTGATCTGTTTGAAAATAACGATATAACGATACAGCTTATCTCGTTCGATCTCTGTCAACACACTGGGTTCCTATTTTTTGTTGAATCTCCGCTCTCCTTTACTTCCGCTTGATCCTGCTCCAATTCTGATACTCCTCGGAAAACCAAAACATCTTGATTAATATAGTTACATTCATTTTTTACATTCTTTTCCATTATTTAGTACCACACCCCCCAGGGGACACCTGTCACCCAGACACGTGTCCCCCAGAGGTAATCTAAAGAATGCCACAGACGCCGCGCCACGCACGCCGTGAGGTGTCGACCCTGTTTTTCTGAAAAGACCTTGACAGCCTCTCCACAGCGGCCTAAACCCACCTCACCACAGGTACACAGCAGACAGCATCTCGGCAACCTCTCCCGTGCTCCAGGCCAGTATCCCCAGAGTCCAGTGCCCTGCCGGACGGCCACACATAGCCGACCAGACCCAACACCGAACCCCGGGCACACCGCCCCACATCACACAGCCCTCCAAACGTACCTACTATGGGGAAAAAAAAACAACACAATTGTACACACAATCCTATCCCGTCAATTGCAACGCACGGTCGTCCAGGAACGTCCCCCGCCTCACACCCACACGCACGCCCCGGCCCTCCCACTCCCCAACCCTGAATGTCCACCACCCAGATCAGAGAATAGTCGCCAGCGCGGACGCCGGGCACCACGGCTTTATCGGAACGCCCACACCTACCCTGCCACCCTCCGCGCCAACCTTCACCACCATCATTGCATACGCAGGCGCAACCGAGCGGTGTGGGTCCCCAGACGCAGAACCAGCCGCGCCGAGAGTCTTGAACACGTACGTCACACACACCCTGATAACATTCACACAAACTACTATAACCGCAAACATCACCACAGCACACAGCAAATACTTAGCAATTGTCCATCCTATGTAACCTAACCAACTTAATAAGTCCCAAACTCAACCTACCGCCTTTGAAACCTTACAGTAAACAGCAATATACAATATACCTAGCACTACACCGCGTTTGAAACCCATAAAAAACTCTACATACAGGCCCTAACCTAGGAGAGAAAGAGAAGCGTTTCGGGGGGGGGCCGAGGGGGGGGAAGTACATGGAAGAGAGGCGGTGTTGAAATGAGGGGAGCGAGCGAGATGGGGGGGGGGTAAGAGAGAGAGAGAGGGAGAGGGAAAGAGGGGGGAGGTGAGAGGGAGAGGGGCGAAAGGGAGAGGGAGGGTGAGAGAAGGAAAGAAAGAGAGGGGGGGGGTGAAAGAGAAAGAGAGAGAGAGGGAGGGAGGGGAGGGAAAGAGGGGGGGAGGCGAAAAGGGAGAGGGAGGGTGAGAGAAGGAAAGAAAGAGAGGGGGAGGGTGAAAGAGGAAGAGAGAGAGAGGGAGAGGAGGCGAGAGAGAGAGAGAGAGAGAGAAAGAGAAAGAGAAAGAGAGAGAGAGAAAGCGAAAGAGAGTGAGAGAGAGAAAGAAAGAGGGGGGGTAAGAGAGAGAGAGGGAGGGGAGGTGAGAGGGAGAGAGAGAGAGAGAAAGAGAAAGAGAGAGAGAGAAAGAAAAAGAGAGAGAGAGAGAGAGAGAAAGCGAAAGAGAGAGAGAGAGAGAAAGAAAGAGGGGGGGGTAAGAGAGAGAGAGGGAGGGGAGGTGAGAGGGAGAGAGAGAGAGAGAAAGAGAAAGAGAGAGAGAGAAAGAAAGAGAGAGAGAGAGAGAAAGAGAGAAAGAGAAAAAGAGAGAGAGAAGAGAGAGAGAGAAAGAGAGAGGGAGAAAGAGAAGAGAGGGGGAGAGAGAGTGTACAATGAAAGCGTCCTGTGAGCAGAATCCAAACATATTCATCCTGTCCACTACTGCCCCCTACCGTATTCCTAAATAAACTCCACCTTCCCCTTAACAATGGACGCTCGCCACCCCTACCAAGATGGACGCTCGGTACCCTCCCAAAATGGACGCTCGGCGCCCCTTCTAAGATGGACGCTCGGCGCCCCTTCTAAGATGGACGCCCCCTCGCGAGACATACCGAGAGTCCCGTCATGCCATGACGTCAGCACAGTTAGCTTAGCATGTTAGCTTAGCATATTAGCTTCGTTAGCTTCAACCTAGCGCGCGCTTACGACGTCACATCCGGCGACCGCTTTAGCCGTTAGCGCGGCTAAGTAGCATTAGCTTAGCTGCTCCCATGATCCCATAAAAACGTTCCCAACGACCCGTTCCGCCGCGCGGGCCGTCCCCTCGCAACGTTAATACAATACCACATACCCCACAACAGAATCCTATTTCCCTCAAAACGCCAGTGTAGTGATCTAATTAGAAATATAAAAACATAATATCAAAACACTAGTTTGACCCCTCCGTCGTCATTTCCGGCGAGCTTAGAACGACTTCCGGGTCGGGTCTAGAAAATCCCGATCACCTTAAACATTACATAACTGGTTTTATCCGCCACGAATATGAAAACTTTTAAGTGCCCTACATATCCCCGTAATCTCAAGACACTATCGATCGACCTTATACATTTGAATTACGTCTACTTTTCGCTCCGCATGCTCCGGTGTCCAGAGGCTAATACCACAGCTAACGGCTGCTGCGTTCGACGGGCCTCGGAAAACCGGCGTTTCTATTAAACTCCCCCACGGCCAATCGGTGACTTAAATTACATAATAACATAACTATACTCTCACACATCCCACCATTCACTCCTAACCATAAACATTCACCCCTATCGCCCCATTCACAACATACAGTATTAAACCGTCCACAGGCGAGCCACAACGAGCTATCGTTTGTAGCATGTTGCGCGCTACGACACGCACGCGCCCCCCACCACGAAGTTGGGTGGCGCATTTGCCGTTGCGTGTGTGCACTTTGGACGTCGCGTGTGTACCCGATTCAATATTAAAAACCGTTCTCAGTCATATTATAAGTGCCACTTTACAGATTTAATCTATATACTTCACACATGTTAAACCTAACCATAAGTCCTTTCACTCATACACAAACATCATACACTAGTAATTGTTTAACCATAGCTTGCAACATACGAGTCCACCTTAAGTACTATTCTAATGTTTACAGCCTATCGCTGCAACATACGAGTCCCATGTTACAGCATAGCTCGCAACATACGAGTCCTATGTTACAGCATAGCTTGCAACATACGAGTCTACCTCAAGTATTATTCTAATGTTACAGCCTATCGTTGTTTAAATTTAACACGTCCGGCGGCGCCCAGGGTTAAACTAGACTCTATTCATGCTTCATTTCTACTGTAGAAAATACTACGCAAATGTGCTAAAGCCAATACCATAAGGCGTACTATGCACATGTTCCCCTTGCTTAACCCTGAGCACAAACCTAGACATTGTTCCTAAATACTTCCATACTTCTTTTTAATGTTCCGACCACGGGCAGCGTCTCGTTCACTTATGCTAAAATTTCTACTGTAGAACGTACAACGCAAAATCGTGCTTAACTCCCTTACTGTAAGGCATACGACAGCACTAGTGTGGTTAAAAATCCTGCCTACAGGACCTAAAAACACACACAGCCTTGAGTCGCTACCCTTGGTCAGAACATTTCATTTAATATCTAATTACAGTCATACTTCTAGCAACCCCCCGTTGGTTCGAATTGAACACCCGTACACTCCATAACACTCACCTTTGGTAACTCTCCGGCTACGCGAAGACGATTTGTTGTTGTTGTTGTTGTTCGAGGTGAAGAAAGAGGCAAAAAAAAAAAAAAATTCTCTTTTGTTCTCGTTCAAAACGGACGTTTCTATTCAAGGGCCACAGCACCAAAAATGTAGTAACTTCCTAGCTTAATCTTCGTACTCTGCGTTGTTTTTAAACCTTATAAAGCTCTTTGAAGTACTACTGAGCTACAAATGCAGATAACCATGTATGTGATGGTTTTCTGCTCGTACACCTTCAGAGAACACGGCGCGGCGGTTGAAGAAATCGAGTTCCGAGCAGTTTGAAGAATCCGTGTTTAATAAAAAGGATTTCAATCAATACAAATCAAAGATTTGAAAGAACAATTGCAATAAAACCTGATGGAAGACCTCACTATGCCGAGGTTCACCAGACTTTAGGCTAAATATTCAATATCTATGGGCATGTCTCGTCTCGGCTTCTTCAGATGGTAGGTTTTTGCGGCCGTCTCTCTGCTGCGTGGTTTCCTCAGTCTGTTGTGGAGAAAAAGGGTGTGTGTTCTTTGTTGCTTCCTGGGTCTCTGTTCGGGTGTGTTGTTGTGCCTCTACTAGCACGGAGTTTTTGCTAATATCAAATTTAGGCTCCGCCTCTAGTTTTACGGCAAGCGGGCGTTTTCCAAACTCTCCTAGAGTGTTCCTATTGGAGGACACTTACTCTCAACTCTCATTGGCTAACTCCTTATCGTGACGTTTTACATCGAATTACGTCACGATGTGGTTTCAAATGGTCTTTTCTTTGATCTTACTGCTCTTTTGTTTCAGCAGAGACAAACTGGCATCTCCCATGGCAGTTTCTTTGTTGGACCAGATGGGCCTAGGGCCCTGGGTTGTAAAATCACCCATGTTATTGACTTTCCCAGGAAGGATCAAACGAGACACTATCTCTTACTCAATAAGCGTCTGCCTGTTTCAACCCCCCTCCACAGAGATTAGAGGAAGCCTGAATCAGCAGCTGCATTACTAAATCAGAGGTGTGTCTCGTTTCTTGTACTTTAGGAGCGGGGGAAGAAAAGTGTATGTATTTTACCTCTGTGTTTTCGCCATTCTGTGCTTCATGGTATACAGTACAATAAACACAGTTTGGCTGGAATTCTACTACAGGGGTTTATTTGTATTGAGACATTTTTTTCAAGTATCTTGCTGATGAATGGGAGGTTGGATATCGGCCTATAGTTGGTTAGTACATTACTGTCTAGTTTGGGTTTCTTTAGTAAGGGTCTTACGACAGCTGTTTTGAATGCGTCTGGGAAAATACCTGTCAGAAGCGATGTATTTATAATATTTAGGACATGACTTTCAATACTCTTGAATATTCGCTTAAAAAATGCTGTGGGTAGGGTCAATACAGGAAGTGGAGGAGTTACATTCCATGACAGTTTTGTAAAGCTCAGTTGATGTAATGCAAGCAAATTTTCCTATGGTTACTTTTTCGCAGGGTTTGCTGATGGTGTCCATGTTTGTATCAGGACTAATGCTGGCTCTAATTGAAGTTATTTTGGTATTGAAGAATAATGCTAGTTCTTCACATTTTGATGCAGATGACTGTGGAGGGGTGGGGGCAGTGTTGAGTAGCTGGTCGATGGCTGAGAATAATATTCTAGAGTTTCCAACATTCTCTGTGATAATCTTAGAAAAATAGTCCTTTCTTGCCACTTGTATTTCTTTGTTATAGGCAGTCATGCTTCCTTATATATATATATCGCAGTGGACTGTGAGCTTGGTTTTCCTCCATTTTCATTCAGCAGCTCTACAGATTCTCTTTGTCTGACCAACACTGCTATTATTTAACCATGGGGAGATTTTGTCACTTGAATTTTTTTTACCTTTAATGGAGCGACAGCATCCAGTGTATATGATAGGGTGTTGTTGATATTTTCAACCATGCATTTTAAAGAACAGTCCAGGCTGCGTGAATATTAAAGGCAACCGACTTGTGTTCAGCTTTTCTCTGATTGGCCGCGACCCCCCGCCCCCATGCGGCAGGCAAGCGGCAGCCGTCCCACGTCCCAAATGAAATCCAAGGAGCAAGCGGCAGCAGTGGAGGACGCAGGCTGCTGACTGATTATGAAATGCGCGGAGCATAATGTTGAGGCAGATTCACGCGTCACTGTACATCACTTCTGAAGTATAAACAAACTAGGTTATTATGTTTCGCGTTTTTAACGCTGACTGATTATGAAATGCGCGGAGCATAATGTTGAGGCAGATTCACGCGTCACTGTACATCACTTCTGAAGTATAAACAAACTAGCTGACTGAACTAGAAAGTGTAACGTTATTATGTTTCGCGTTTTTAACAACCAACTACAAGATTCACTCGTCACTGTACATCACTTCTGGTTCTGAAGTATAAACAAACTATACTGCTGTGACGATTTTGAATTAACATGTATTTACGCCCATACAATTTTTTAGATGAATGATTGTGGATATAATATAGAAAACACATCATTATGATATTGTCAGATGGCGCAAAATACCAGATTCACGCGTCACTGTACATCACTTCTGAAGTATAAACAAACTATACTGCTGTGACGATTTTGAATATCTTAACATGTATTTACGCCCATACAATTTTTTAGATGAATGATTGTGGATATAATATAGAAAACACATCATTATGATATTGTCAGATGGCGTTGTCAGATGTGTAGAATTCACCTACTTACAATTATGTACCTTACTGTACCTCTGCTTGCGCCTACAGCACAGCAGGTAATGGCGTTAATCAATGAAACATGTAACCTACACCTACTGTACCTTACTGTACCTCTGCTTGCGCCTACAGAGCACAGCAGGTAATGGCGTTAATCAATGAAACATGCGAATTGCTCTGTGCTGGCACAAAAGCTTGCACGTTGGCGGCAGGGTCCATCGCAAAATAGTTAGTTAGTTAGTTAGTTAGTTAGTTAGTTAGTTAGTTAGTTAGTTAGTTAGTTAGTTAGTTAGTTAGTTAGTTAGGCAGTTAGTTATGGCGTTAAGTGATGCGGCGATAGCGATATGGCATTAACCAACAACAACGGGCATTAACCAACAACGCAAACACAACGAGGCATTAACCAACGAGCACCTCTCGAGCACCTCTCAGAGCACCTGGGGGAGCCTCATGCGCATGCGGTAACTCTCTGCCGCGTCTGCCGCGTCTCTCTCTGTTACTGACAACACACAGCGCGGATAAGGGCGTGTGCTAGGGCGGTCACGTGGCCAATCAGAGAAACGCTGAACGAAAAGCTGAACACAAGTTGGTTGCCTTTAATATTCACGCATCTGGGCGTATCCAATGTCCATTTGGTCGACGGCATAACCCACCACATGGATCGGGGATATTTGTCGCGCTTCAATGGAACCGGGAGAACCGCTCCCCTTGCCCGACAAGGGAAAATTAAACCGGAGACATTTGGCCATTACACAGGCCAAGATACAAGGTTACAAAGGGTGCTCGATACCGCCGTCTAGCTGGATGCGGCCGGTATTGCACTTTGGCGACCTCAGACTAATTTCCTATGGTAACACAGAGGTCCCTAGATGAATAATGAATAAAAATATCGAATAAAGCAATAAACGACCAAAACCCGAGAAATCTCGGGTCTGGCGCCCAACGCATGGTGAGTTAACCCGACTTATCTCGGGTTTGGCCTCCATTGAGTTAAGAAAGATTTGTTGCTCAACGATCTAACATTCAGAAGGGCCATTGTCAGTGATTTTGTGATGGGGGGTGTGGCTGGCCTTGGCTGAGCGATGATGGGTCTGAGGTTGCTAAGTGTTACAGTACGTGTCAGGCATTTCTTCTTGAGTCTGATAGTAGTGAGAACAGGAACAGCATGGTTTGTTATTGGAACAAATTGATAGCAGTAGTTTGGGTGCAAAGTGGGGGGCGTGGTGGACGTTTCGGAGGTTGCAGTTGCGGGCTGTCGAGGAAAGATGGCGGAATAGTTCTTTTTTGATGTTTTGGAGATGCCTGGCTGTAAATCCGACCAGGGGTGAGGAGGGAGAGGGGGGAAAGGGTGCCTTTAGGTTTTAGTGAGTTTTTCCTTACCTTCGCGTGGGGTATGTCTGGGAGTGTTTGCATTCATTCATTTATTTTGCATTTATTTTAAATTTGTTGGACCTTATGGTGTTCTTGTTTTGTTCTTGACTTATTGTTATGTTTCTTCTTGACTTGTTTAAAGAAGACGTGTCCAGCCCATGGGGACATTAACGTGTGTTAAATTTGATTTGATGGTAGCTGCTGGTTTATGCAAGGTGTGACCAATCCATCCCCACTTCCGTCTCCGGATCTGGCTGAGTCACCTGAGTGAGTAAGTAAGTAAGTAACAGCTAATGGGGATCCAAATGAACTTAAACTTAAACACATGTGTTTTTACAAGATGTGTTTACTCATCTACGACAATGCTGTGAAAAGAGTCAATTGTTTCTTAAACCGTGGGCCTATGTCTGGTGGGTCCCTTGATGACCAGACACAGGCCTGGGCCGTCTCAGGATGAAACTGGGACCACCAGTTTCAGACAAAATGGATGGTTGACCCCCTGAAATCGATGACCCTGGCCCCCGGGGTGATACTCCTTCAGTTGGGCTAAAAGGTTCAAGGGTCACTTCACAGAACTGCAAAAAATGCACACATTAATTTGGTTTTGACGGTTATGGATTTGAGTCAATTCGATTGAATTGTATCTCATCCAGTGATAAAACTGAATCCTTGAGCTAGTTACAGTTTAATGAGATTATTTTAGATGAAAAACGGTGATAGGGGTTACTTACAACAAGGATTGCTATTTTTCATCCCTATCATTTCATCGAGTCAAGTCAAATTAGTTTATATAGCACATTTCATACACAGAGGCAATTCAAAGTGCTTTATAATAGATCAAAAGAAACACAAAGAGTATTAAAAGCCAATGGTGAACAGTTTAGAGCAGGGGTCCCCAAACTACGGCCCGCCTCCACATGTGGCCCGGCCCCCTAGAGCCCTGGAGCTTAAATTTTTTTTTTTTTTTTTTTTTTTTATAAATGTACATTTTTTTTTTTTTTTAAGATGACAGCATCCCCATTGTCTGTGCTGAATGTTTGTTAGTGTTTGATATTTTTTGTTTGTTTTTAGTACTTTTAAACATCCATTTTTAGTAAGTAGTAGTTTTCATTTGATCCTATAATTTTGGCGTTATTTTATCTGTGAAGAACCGAGAGAGGGCTATTTGGTTATTATTTATTTCACAAATAGTGTTATTTATTTCCTGACTTTTTTCTGTGAAGATCCCAGAGAGGGTTATTTGGTTATTATTTATTTCATAAATAGTGTTATTTATTTCATTAATAGTGTTATTATTTATGTCCTGAATTTTCTTTCTGTGAAGATCCCGGAAATGGTTATTAATATTTGGTTATGTGTGGCTTTCTGGAAAACAATAAATGTTTACGTTTAAGCACCCCTGCGATCGTCACACCTTTTCTGTTACAAACTGACCCCGGCCCCCACCAGAGAAGGGAAAAGTTATGTGGCCCTCACAGGAAAAAGTTTGGGGACCCCTGGTTTAGAGCTTTAGGGTATGTGTGAGACTATGTGCTAAATAAATCAGCATTGTATTTTTTTGTTAAGTGAGCCTTTAAGGAACCCCTGCTCTATGGTGCGGAACTGGCAGAAATTAGCTATGCTCTCTCAACATATTTCAGCAAAGCTTAGCTGTCAACATTCCTATTATTATTCTTACCAAACACAGGTTCTGTAATTATAGCTGTCCGATCAAATCTACTTGTTACTAATAGCATAATTAGCATTGTCGCATAGCACACATACGCATGCACACACACACACACGCACGCACGCACGCACGCACGCACGCACGCACGCACGCACGCACGCACGCACGCACGCACGCACGCACGCACGCACGCACGCATGCACGCACGCACGCACGCACGCACGCACACACACACACACACACACACACACACACACACACACACACACACACATTATTGAGCAGAAAGGTATGTCTGTTATAACTGACAGACTTATACAGCGTTATCTGATACTGCTTGACATATGCCTGAAGCTTTTAAAGGCAGTTTAAACAAACATGTCCCTCACTTCCTGACAACCAAGATCGATTGGTGCGATATATCGTCAGCATTGAGACAAACCAAGATACCATGAAAATTCAGAGGAAGGGGAGATATTAGGTTGAGTACATGTTTTATGTGTCTCTGAATTTCCTACGAAAGAAATAGAATAAAAAAGTCTTTGAAGCCCATATTCCACAGACAAACTGACAAATGTGACCAAGATCTCTTTTTCTTGAGTGACCCGTTTACAATAAACACATTAGACAAACGAGTACAGTTTAGACAAAATAAATCTAATGTTGAATGTCAACAAACATGCATATCAAATCAAACTAGTACAAACAACATCTAGAAGATCAGAGTTCAAAACTTTTAAATCCTCTAACGGAATGAACTTCAAGGTTTTCTGCACTTCATTTCATTAGTGCAGGGAATGATATTTAGTTTTGCCTATAGCTATAAAAGTGAAGGAGCACAGATTTTATAAAAACACACTCCGACGCACTAGTAAAAAAATCACCATATTAGTGAATCAATCGATCAGCTCAAAGGAGGTACCATCTTCCTGGAAGGTGGCCACGGTAACACCAATTTTTTTATCTGGTAGCAGGATGTCGGTAGCCAACTACAGGCCAATCAGCATCCTATCCACCATATCTAAGGTTGCTGAAAAGTGGGTATCGAAACTTATGATTAAACATCTGGACAAAGGTCACACCCCACTCCACCCACTTCAATTTGGCTTCCGCACTCAGCACTCTACTGAGTCGGCAAACTGTGTTTTTATTGAAAAGGTTAAATATATGTTGGACATAAACCCATATGTAGGTGCTGTGTTCCTGGATCTTAGAAAGGCGTTTGACACTGTCAATCATCAAGTACTTTTGGCAAAGTTGTCTCATTTCAATTTCTCTGTAGATACAATTCAATAGTTTAAGTCTTACCTAACAAACAGAAAACAATGTGTCATGGTTGATGTTGTCAAATCTCCTTATCTTGACAATCCAGTCGGTGTGCCGCAGGGATCGATCCTTGGGCCATTACTGTTTTCCCTGTACATCAATGACCTGCCGGACATATGCCCTGACTTCAATGTACAGATGTATGCTGACGACACAGTCATTTTTGTACATGGTAAAAAAAACTGACCTGATCTCATGTAACCTCTCAAATGCAATGAACAAGGTCCAACACTGGTTGGAAAACTCATGCCTACTGCTAAATACAAAAAAAAACTGTATGCATGATGTTCAGCAAATTACCAGTTAGAATCACAAGGTCTAATGTGTTTCTGGGGGGGGAGGAACTGGAATTGGTTTCCCATTTCAAGTACCTCGGCATCATCTTGGACTCGAACCTATCTAACCTACCTAATAAACATACTTACTTATCATTTAAAAAACATATCAAAAAAGTGAAACCCACAATTCATTTAAATTTAGTTAATTTTAGACAAATCCGGCCCTTTTTAACAGTTGATGCTGCAAAAACGTATATCTTCATTGCATGATATTCTCACACATTGAATACTGCTTCACAAACTGGTCATTTGCTGGTGTCACTGTCAATAAACACATCGAACAGCTTTATCATAGAGCCAAGTCTTAAAAAGCTATTGTTTCATCTACAAATGCCTACATGGATTAGCTCCCCCTCCTGTACAGGAATTCATCTACAAAAAAATAAACACTGGACTCTGCACCAGGTCAGACACCAGAGGTGACTGCATGGTCCAATGTAGACTGACCACGTTTGGCCAAAACGTCCTGTCCATAAAAGGCAGTCAAACATGGAACAGTCTCCCCATTTCCATAAGGGAAAGCCCCACCCTTGCTTCTTTTACAGGGCAACAAAAAAATGGCTGAAGACCAACCAGTCATGTGAACACATGTGACATATCTCTAGCCACTAGTATTTCTGTGTATTGCTGTTATGTATTTGTAATTTTTTTTTACTGTTTTTATGTGTCCTGTTTTTATGTATTTGTACAGTACATTTCTTACTGTTTCTATGAGTCCTGTTTTTAGGTTTGGGGACAACGGATGGAAATTAGCCTCGTGCTGATGCAATACAGCGTAAAAGGGTTATATTTAGTTCATTCCTCCCGCAAGCATTCAGAAATATTTCATGCCAGAAAGACAACAGAAGGAGGAAAGTAGACTCTGAGAGCTATACAGTAATCGTATGATTATTGCACCTTGAGTTATCACTAATCATTGATGACATGTACGCACCCCTACCCCTACACAATGATTGATGATCTATAATTAAAAATTATGTTTTATTATTTTACAAATCATTGAATTTATTATGTTTATATCAGCTGTGGAAACTGTTATAAAGACCCCAAGCATGGTGACTGATTGACTGATTGCAGTTGCATGAGGCATGAGGAATGTGGCTTTGATTTATTTGCATTATTTGTCTGTGGGTGGGAGTTCTGCTGGTGCCCCTGGACACAGACTATGAGCTACATTCCTTCTATCTGCCCTTCAATCTCATCTGCCAGTACAGGGTGCGCTGCTGGGGAAGTTTGCCCTGAAATACACAACGCTTCATTGTACTGTATGTGTGTGTGTGTGTGTGTGTGTGTGTGTGTGTGTGTGTGTGTGTGTGTGTGTGTGTGTGTGTGTGTGTGTGTGTGTGTGTGTGTGTGTGTGTGTGTGTGTGTGTGTGTGTGTGTGTGTGTGTGTGTGTGTGTGTGTGTGTGTGTGCGCAAGTGCGTGTGTAGCCTATATGGTAATGTGTGTGTGTGTCTGTGCATGTGCAGTGCAACCATGTTGTTTTGTCTCAGCTGTTTGTTCGGGCTGTTGCCAATGTTTTGAGGTTTTTAAGGTGTCAGGTTTTTAACCCTTTCACTACCACACTGCCAAATGGTTAACCCCTTCACTGCGACAATACAGAAGGTTAACTCTTTCACTCAAACCCCACGTCAAGAGCCTGGGCGTAATCTTCGACCCAGAGCTCAAATTCGACCGGCAGGTAAATGCCGTAGTAAAATCATGCTTTTTCCAACTCCGTAACATCACTAAAATAAAAAAATCCTTTCACCCGTTGACCTGGAAAGAGTAATAAACGCATTTATCACATCACGCCTTGACTACTGCAATGCCCTCTACACCGGCATTAGTCAGGCAGCCATGTCCCGCCTTCAAATGGTACAACACTCTGCAGCTAGTTTCCTTACCGGCACCAAAAAGACACATTTCACCAATTCTAGCCTCCCTACACTGGCTCCCAGTCCCACTTAGAATATATTTCAAAATCCTCCTCCTGACCTTTAAGGCACTATCGGGTGCAGCACCCCTATACATCACAGAGCTCATCACCCCCTACTCAGCACCCAGGTCACTAAGATCATCCAACCAGGCTTGGCTGGTCCCCCCCGCACCAGACTCAAAAAGAGAGGCGATCGCTCTTTCAAGGCCGTGGCCCCCAAGCTGTGGAACCAGCTACCCCTGGAGATCCGATCTGCCCCCTTGCTGGAGACATTTAAGGCCAGACTAAAAACCCACTTTTACTCCCTAGCCTTCAATAAACCCTGATTTTCCCACACCCTAACTCACACACTCCCATGCATTTTTATCCTGCCCCTCCCCCTTGTATCTCTTCTTGTGCTCCTCTGTCCCCTGTGTGCTATATTGTACTTTGTGCTTCCCTATCCGTGTGTTGGCCTACTATTCTCTGAATGTACTGTCTTGTCCTGCTGTGCCTTTTTTGTATTTTTGTATTTTGTATTATGATATTTTATGCTTTGATTGTACAGCACTTTGGTTGGCTCTTGAGTTCTTAAACATGCTTTATAAATAAATGGCTTGACTTGACTGCCACACGTCAACCGTCTGTAGTGTGGTAGTGAAGGGGTTAAGCTTCTTTTTTATATTTTATTTTTTTATTATTTTTTAAACATAACATAAAATTAGACACACAAGCATTAACAGTAAACATCCAATGAAATCACCATTTAAATAAATGTAGTATACGAGATATCATTCTGATAGTGGCTTCGGTAAGTCAGATCACGCATCAATTTTTCTTACACCGAAGTACAGACAGAAAATTAAAAGTACTCCCGTAGTCTCGCGAGAGGTGCAGAAATGGGATGTGACGTCAGAGGATACGATCCGGTCAGTGTTTCACAACACAGACTGGAATGTGTTCCGCGACACAGATAACATTAATGCCTACACGGAGACAGTGCTGGACTATGTTTGTACTAGGGTGAAAGAAACAATCCCCACTACCAAAATGAAAGTTTACCCAAATCAAAAACCCTGGGTAGACAAATCCGTCCGTGAAGCTCTGAGAGAGCGCACCAAAGCATACAACAACGGCCTAGAGGCAGGCAACATGAATGACCACAAGGTGGCGCGATACAACGTAAGGAGGACTGTGTCAGAGGCCAAACGACGCTACAGGGATAAAATTGAACTCCAGTTTGAACAAGCTGACTCTAGAGCTATGTGGCAGGGGCTCAAAACGATGACAGACTACAAAGGCGCCTCCCTCAAACTGAACAGTGACATCTCCTTAGCAAATGACCTCAATACCTTCTATGCGAGGTTTGATGCTGGTAATAACAACACCAGCTCACAAGCCTCGGCAATGGGGGGGGGGGGTCGGCTGCTGATGGAGGCGCAGTGTTCAGGGTAACAGAGCATGAGGTGAGGCGGACCTTTAAAAAAGTGAATATCAGGAAGGCAGCAGGTCCAGACGGCATCCCCGGCCGCGTCCTAAAAGTCTGTGCCGACCAACTGGCCCCAGTATTCACTGACATATTTAACCTGTCCTTAGAACAGGCTGTCATCCCCACCTGCCTGAAGAAGTCCACTATTATCCCTGTACCCAAAAAATCCAAGCCTGCTTGCCTCAACGACTACCGCCCTGTAGCTCTCACCTCCATAGCCATGAAGTGCTTCGAGAAGCTAGTAAAGGGCTACATCTGCTCCTCCCTCCCCATCAACATGGACCCCCTGCAATTTGCATACCGCCCCAACAGGTCCACGGAGGACGCCATATCCCATGTGCTGCACACAGCAGCATCACACCTGGACAAGAGGCAGGGGAACTATGTGAGAATGCTATTCATCGACTACAGCTCGGCATTCAATACCATAGTCCCCTCCATACTCATAGCCAAGCTCAGGGACCTGGGCTTGGGCTATGACCTCTGCCAGTGGGTCTTGGACTTCCTGACTGGCAGACCCCAGGTGGTGAGAGCAGGCAACTGCACCTCCTCATCCATCACCCTCAACATAGGGGCCCCCCAGGGCTGTGTTCTGAGTCCCCTCCTCTACTCCCTGTACACACACGACTGTGTGGCTCAGCGGAGTAGCAATACAATCGTCAAATTTGCTGACGACACAGTGGTGGTGGGCCTGATCTCTGCCAACGACGAGAGGGCCTACCTGGAAGAGGTCAAGGTCCTGGCGGGATGGTGCCAGGAAAACAGCCTCTCCCTGAACGTCAGCAAAACAAAGGAGATGATTGTGGACTTCAGGAGGTCGGGGGTCAAGGACTACAGCCCCCTCAGCATCGACGGGGCACCGGTTGAGAGAGTCAACAGCTTTAAGTACCTCGGAGCCTACATATCCGAGGACTTGACATGGACCACACACATTAACAGTGTTGTGAAGAAGGCACGACAACGCCTCTACTTCCTCAGGCGCCTAAGGAAGTTCCAAGTCAGCCAGAAGATCCTTAAGAACTTCTACTCATGTACAATAGAGAGCATCTTGACCGGCAACATCACCTCCTGGTTTGGGAATAGCACTGCACAAGACCAAAGCAGACTACAAAGAGTGACACGTTCAGCCGAACGCACAATTGGAGGGGGGCTCCCCACCCTCCAGAACATTTACTACAAGCGTTGCAAGGGCAAGGCTAAGAGAATCATTAAAGACTCCAGTCACCCGAACAACTGCCTCTTTGAACTGCTGCCGTCAGGCAAGCGATACAGGAGTCTCAAGGCGAGCACAGAAAGACTCAGAAGAAGCTTCTATCCCCAGGCCATCAGGCTGCTAAACGAACAATGAATGAACACTACACAACAACAACCACCAAACGCACATAGCACACACATCCACACGCACACACTCACTTTAAACAAACACACTGTAGCACCCACTCCACACACTTATAGCACACACCCACTTTAAACAAACACACTGTAGCACCCACTCCCCACACTTTATATTTATGGATGAAGGATTGCACTACAACTCGTACACCTTACTGTAAATTGTACCTAAAATTGTACCTCATCCCATTTCTGCTTTGCACTAGATAGTACTGTACATTAGTACACTGCATAGTATTGTGTATTGTATATTATATGGTAACTCAGAACATTGTACATATGTCTATACCGAACACTGTGACCTCATTTTCTTCTTCTAAATTCATGCTATATTATGTTATTATGTTATTTGATACTATCTTGTCTAGCACAGTCTCTGGAGCGTAACAGTAAGAAGCATTTTGTATGAAAGTATTCTGTACTTCTGTATGACAACTATTAAAGAACTTGAACTTGAACTTGAACTTGAACTTGAACTATATACCTAATACTTGCTATCTAATACCCTACATACATATGCTCTCGCTCGCTCACCCCCCCCGGACCCCCACTTGGATAATCCATCCATTATCATTCGTTCCTAACCAGGCACTACAATTCATATGCTAGCTTTTATTCTCTCCACCACTTCTAACCAGATTGCAATTTTGGTTTCACTGACGCCTAAAATTCTTGCTGTAGATATTTCTAGATAAATCACATCGAGATATGTAAGAACCCATACCTTCCGACACATTTTTTCCGGTTAAAACCATCGTGATGCTATCAGCTTTTTAGCCGCTGTGAGACCAGATAAAACTAATCTCTTTAGCTGTATAGGGGCTGCAAACTGAAAAACATCATTCAACAGCAATACAGAGGGTGTACAGGTATGTTCAGAAATAAGAAATTTGATAATTGCTGGGACACTTCTTTCCAGAATATCTTAACTAGTGGGCAATCCCAATACATGTGCATAAATGTACCCTCATCCCCATTTGTACATAAGGAACATCAGGAGTCTTGTTTAAGTCCCATTCTGTTCTATCTTATAGGAGTCAGGTATGTCCTATGAATATAATTAAGATTAATTTGTTGATGGTCCGGGTTACGTGACGCAATTCGAACGTTTGCCCAGACTTCTTGCCAATCAAAATTTTTTCCAAGTCTGGTATATCCCTCCTCCAGACTGAGTCTAGGGGGAGGATTCCATACGAGGACGTTAGTAAGTGATGATAAAAATCAAATACGAAACCTCTCGATGGCTCTCTTTCATAGAAGAATTTGTGATATCTGTGGTGCTCAATTGGTATCCTTAATGGGACTCCATGAGCCTTCAAACAAACCAATAACTGTACGTAAAAATAATATGTGGAACTGGTGAGATAACATTTTTTATGTATGTCTTTATAGCTACAAAAACCCCGTTTGTTGAAAACATCTCCCAATGTGTGTATGCCCTGCTTTTCCCATTTGGGATATCTGATAGGTCGTTTTCCAATCAGGAGTGCATTGTTATTGAATAGGGGAGTATGACTATGCCATTTATGTTGGTTAGAATATTTTTTTTGTGTTTCACGCCATATCCGGATCACATGAGTAATAAGGGGGCCAAATTCCAATTTGCATTGCTTAATTGATAATATGGTGTATACTATGTCCTGCAGTCTATGTGGTGCTACTATATTTTCTTCTAAGTTTCTCCAGGATACAGATGCTTGGGAATCAAACCAAGTTGTCAGTGGTCTTAAAGAGTACGCTTTAAAATAGTGGTAAAAATCTGGAAATGCCATACCTCCGTCGGCTTTGTTTCTCTGTGCAGTGGATCTTTATATACGTGGAGGTTTGTTATTCCAAATACATTTGTATGCGGTGGAGTGTAATTTTTTCCAGTAACCATCAGGAGGGGGTAACGGTAACATTGAGCTAATGAAGTTGATTCTAGGTAAAACATCCATCTTACCTATTGATACCCGTGCCTGTACTGAGTTTTTAAGTTTGGACCACCTGTCAAAGTCGTATTTGATCTTATCTTGGAATTCTATGTAATTGTACTTCACCGTTTGGCTTATAGTAGGGAATACTTCAACTCCTAAACATCTGAAGTGTTTAACCATTGGTATTTTTTCTGGAGGGAGTATATTCTTTGCAGGGGCATTAAGTGGAAGGAAGGCCGACTTTGGCCAATTTATCCTAAATCCCGATAGATTACCAAAATCATCAATCAACTTGAGAAGCTGAGGCATTGAAGTGATCGGGTTTTGCATGAACAATATTACGTTGTCCGCATATAAACTAATATGATGTTGTGTGCCCTTGATTTCTATTGGTTCTATGGATTGGGATTGTCTTATATATTGTGCTAAAGGCTCTAGTGATAAAGCGAATAGTCCGGGACTAAGAGGGCAACCCTGTCTGGCAGAGCGCGATACCGGAAAGATTTCGGAGGTGATTATACCTGTTGTAATCATGGCCGATGGGTCTTTGTATAATACTTTAATCATATCAATGAATCCTTTTCCTAATCACATCCTTTCTAGTACTGCCCATAAATAAGACTATTCCAAACTATCAAAGGCTTTCATCGCATCCAGGGACAACATCGCTATAGGTGGGGTGTCATCCTTGCTGGCATCTAACACGTGTAATATCCGTCTTATATTATCCGTGATCAAGCGGCCTCTTATGAAGCCAGTCTGATCAGGATGAACCAAAGACGTCATATGTTTTTGAAGTCTGATGGCTAATACCTTGGAATACAGCTTGCTATCGGTTCCGAGGAGGCTCAAGGGTCTATAACTACCGCAATCGGTGGGGTCTTTGTCTTTTTTAAGGAGGACTGTTGTCTAAGTTGGACTAATGTTATGATATATGTTGTCCGCTAGCGTTGCTTTGTCTTCCACTAAAAGGTGCGTTTCGCTTAGAAGAACCACATCAACCTGTTTGTTTTTCATCAGTGTGAGCACACTTTTGCGTTTATGTTGTTTATTTATTCCCCCGGTATTCCAGATCATTATATTTAAACTAGCCATAATCTATACATGTTGTTGTGTGCTTGTTGGTAATGCGTCTGGAGTACGAATTCACAATGGATATACATCCAATTATTGAGGTCCCGTTGAGAGCCGAGCTTAAAAACATACATATATACAAATAATCCCCTCCCTCAGAGAGCCGTACAAGGCTGTGTTCCTTAGACACAACCTTCTCGTATAACTCCCTCCCTTACACCACCGGTTAGCCCAGAGTGAGCCTTTTATCCTTAACTTTCCTATGCTAATTGCCATAGGATCTAAAACTTTAATTCTTATTTAATAGAATGTCACTCGTGGCCTAGCCACTCTCCCTTTAATGTAATAAAAAATAAAATGAAAAATATGCCTCAATTAGTATATTCATTTGAACCTTCTACTAACATGTATATGTTGGAACCTTACAGAAAACAGAGAAAAAGAAAAAAAGATTCTTAGAACTAAATTATAGAAATCCCTAAAGTTAGGGAGCAATTGCTTAAATTTTTTAAATAACTTTGCCAAGCTTACACCAGGACGGTTAACCTTCTGTAGTGTGATAGTGAAAGGGTTAAGCTGACAGTCTAATTACAAAGCCCAGTTATGGGAAAATTATTATAAACCTAATTAGATAGAACCGCTGATAAGCTTTTTTCATAGCTTTTATTATGAAAGGCACCTGCATTATAATCAATGATCAGTAGGAACCACAACATATTATACTGTACATAATATATACATCAGAATTAGAAGGTCTTTATTTGCAGAGTACAATTTTAAATACAGTATACCAGGAATGTATCCTCTGTATTTTACCCAACCTAACTATTTAGGAGCAGTGAGCAGCCACAGAAATCCGGGGACCAACTACACTTCTAATGCCAGTGCCTTGGTCAAAGGCAGGGGTACTAGTGTAGCCGGTCTTGTATTGCCATCTCTGCGTTGTGTTACAGTTCAACCCCTGTTAAGGGATTGCCCTGAGCGAGTCTCGAACCCCGGTCTCCCGCACCGCGGGCGACATCGCAGACCACTAACGTGTCTGTATGCCTTTTAACTCATTCCCCGCCATCGACGAGTATACTCGTTATTGGCCGCCAATCGTTGGACGCCAACAACGAGTATACTCGTTATTATGATCGTTATTTCTTTTATTCGCTATTTCCATTCATAATCCATCCAGGAAGGCTGTGTAACCATAGGGAATGGGTCTGAGATCAAAAAGGTCCAATACCGCCTCCTGATGGTATGCAGCCGATGTTGCACTTCTTTTGAGACTCTGTGTATGGGGCTGTGCGTCATTGAAATTCATCCGGGCGGATATTTCTAGTAACGTGGATCAAGAGCTTCACCCGATCGCATTGAATAGTTTTCGGGACGCCCGATTCATTATGCTGTGGGGGGTTATGTCGTGGCCCAAATGGACATACGATCTAGCAGATGGCAATCAAATAATTGGAATATTCTTTTTGGAATCTCACCGGCCACAGGTAAGAGCAATTTAACGTCAATTTCAGCTTGGTTGTGCCTTGTTTTCATAGCCATCGCCCTGATCAGCGTATGCTGTTGTACTAACGAATGCTGTTATTGACAATCAATTAATCAGAAATTACCCCCCCCCCCCCCCTTTCATGCATCTTTTATTCGCTATTTCCATTCATAATCCATCCAGAAAGGCTGTGTAACCATAGGGAATGGGTCGAAAAGGTTCACCTCTTGGTAACGTGTCTGTATGCCTTTTAAGGGGGAGTGAGTTTAACTTGCAGTACCGCTACGTGCCACAGTCACTTCACAACACTTGAAGTCCATCGTGACTGTGGATATACTTGCGGTACCTCCGTACACTAGCATGCATGTATTTTATGGTGATATGTTAGCTATAAGCAATGCAAAGATTGGCAAATTACAAGAAGGACGCTAGTTATCGCTAAAGCCTAATACTGATGCTGGTGTCGGCTATCGGACCGATCTGCTGAAACGGAGTATTTCAGCAGTTTTTCTCCAATACTGACACTCAACACCAGCTGCCACGTAACCCTTTCACTACCACATTACAGAAGGTTAACCTTTCACTACCACACTACAGACGGTTAACCGTCTGTAGTGTGGTAGTGAAAGGGTTAATCTTCTGTAGTGTGGTTGTGAAAGGGTTAAGCCTCTGTTGTGTGGCAGTGGAAGGGTTAACCTTCTGTATTGTCACAGTGAAAGGGTTAACCCTTTGGTAGTGTGGTAGTGAAAGGGTTAATCAAAGCAGAATGATTTTGTAAATTTTCGGTAACTACTGTAGAAGCCTGTTAAATCGCTCTAATGAAGAAAATGGATTATATACAAATACTCAACACTAAAACAAATGTTTACTTTTCAGTAAAAGTTACGGATCGGATTGGCTGACAGTATCTGCCGATACTTAAAAGTTAGAATTGGTATCGGCGGTGAAAGGTGCACACCTAGTCCACACTAGTTAGTGTATCTACTGCAGGTGACCTCCACCGAGGAAATACTGAAAGTTAGTGACCAACGTCTGACTATCCTGTATAATACAGCAGCTACAGAACTGGCCACAGGGGGCAGGGTAGACCTTGGGTGGTATGTTCTCTATGATCTGTTACGATAAAGAGCACACAGTATACGTTCCAACATGTATAGTCCAGATGGACAAATAGGTGTTAAAGGTCAACCTGTCGATAGAGTTCCCATCATCATCAGTGATGACAACAGTGATCCATCTCACTATCTCTGGCAGGAAGTGTGAAGAGTGTGTGTCCTGCCCAGCCATCAGTCAGTGGCCTCTCTGTGTGTCAGGAAGGCGACAGGAGCTTTTTAGGTCTGCTCTCTATCTCAGGGTTAGTGTTGTGATACATCTCTCTCTCTCTCTCTCTCTCTCTCTCTCTCTCTCTCTCTCTCTCTCTCTCTCTCTCTCTCCCTCTCTCTCTCTCTCTCTCTCTCTCTCTCTCTCTCTCTCTCTCTCCCTCTCTCTCTCTCTCTCTCTCTCTCTCTCTCTCTCTCTCTCTCTCTCTCTCTCTCTCTCTCTCTCTCTCTCCTCTCTCTCTCTCTCTCTCTCTCTCTCTCTCTCTCTCTCTCTCTCTCTCTCTCTCTCTGTCCCTCTCCCTCTCTCTCCTCAGGCTTTCAGTAGTTTCAGTAGAAAGTATGGCACCAGAAAGTCTAGTCTTTTCATTTAGGCAAAGATTCATGCCACTGACTAAATAGCAGGTGTGACATAAAACACGGGTACATCAGGAGTTGTTTTTCTACCCTACATAATCTTCATTCATCTACTCTGCCTCCGAAACTGAGACAGTTGAACTTGCCCCCCTCCTCTCCTTTTACGCCAGTGATTAAAACTCCCACATTCACACATTCAAACCGTGTAATAAACGACAAAGACGAACATCATGAAATATGTGGCTAAGCCGCACTGTGCCGAGACATCCTATACTTCGCAAGCAACCCACTATTTTCCAAGCTTCAAGAATAATGTAAACACCTTTGTATAGTCTGAACAATACAACGTTTTAATAATATCAACGAGTTACTGATAAATACTGATATCGCCTCGTCGTGGTGCCCATTTAATAAAACACCACTGCGGCGTAAACAATCTGATTGTGTTATTCGTTGGAAGATGTCAAGGTCACACAGAGGTCAAGGTCACACAACAATGGGAGTTGGATTACATTAAGATTTACTACATTTGGTTGAAAAGGAGACAAGGACATTGTTCCATTATTGAATCTTATTTTTTCATCTGCACTGCAATAGTTTGGTGTAATAAATGGAGGCAGATAAACAGGATACACTCTGTCTCTTCTGTATTAGATTTTATATGGATGATTAATTCATACATTCTACAATACCGGAACGAGTTTGATGGAAAGCTAAGATGAGTGGGATATTAAGAAAACAAACAAAATTTCGGGAATTGTGAAAAGGATACCCCTCTCTCATCATCGGATTTGAATTAACTGGAAAGAGGGTTTGCCATGGAAAATATCTCCATCTTGGTGGTTGTTATGAAACAGTTCATATGAGCCTGACTCAGAAAAAACTGAGATTATAGTAATTGATAATGGAGATAAGAGCCACAAATTCATCTACTTAAAAAACATTATGAGTATTGTACAGCCAAGAAGACACAGTGTCTGCGAGTTCGATTTGTGCAGATTAAGTCCATTGGCAGAAGATTAGAAGACACTTTATCTCTTGTTGAACTGGGCAAGTAGACTAAGAAAACATCCTTACGTAAAGCAACGGTCTGGATGACTAGTTTGGAGGGTGGGTGTGGGTTACATAAAGTACACAGTGGGGTCAGTTGGATCAATTCACTTTCAATTAAATTAAAGAACGTTTGGCACAAAAACAAGGTTGTACATACTATCCCACCCAGTGGTGTAGCAAGACGTATGAAGGCCCTGCGCACATGTTGTGTCTCTGCCCCCCCCCCCCCCCTCCCCATCCACCACTCATATAGACACACTTCAGATGATCAAACGAATTCATGGAGATAACAATTTTACAGGCACGCGTCCATAGTGGAAGTAAGGGCAACATTGTTATTACCACAGCTTAAACAATTGCCATATGTTTAAAATCTGCAATAAAGGCCTTGACAGCCTGCATGAGAAAACACCCCTTTTTGAACTTTTAACCTTTTAAAATAAACCTTTTAGTAGAGACCCTCTGAGGGCCCTCCCCCAGCTTGGGGCCCTGGGTCATCAGTTCCACCTCTCCCCATCTCTATGCCCTTGATCCCACCTACTGACAAGTAAATGAGAATGGGTGTTCTATCATCAGCAAGTAAATCACAATTTCAGTTTGAATCTTATTTTTGAATTGGTGGAATTGAAAGTGAACTGATCCCAGGTGTGTACACGCACGCACGCCATGCACACACACACACACACACGCACGCACGCACGCACGCACACTCACACGCACACGCACACATGCACACGCACACGCACACACACACACACACACACACACACACACACACACACACACACACACACACAACCATACTTCTGGGAGCTACACCGCAGCACCACTGGACCAGGTGGGGGTTAGGTGCCTATTCCAAAATAAGTTGTTGAGGGAGGGACAACTTTCACAAGCCCTCTTCTCTAACACCTGTAGGCTGAGCTCTATGTGCCATTCTCCCCTGTTTCTCCTCTCTGCCTGTGAAGGACAATGTGACCTGAATCACCATAGAATTATAGTATCTTTATCAATATTTTATCAATAAGGTCATCTGATCATTTACTCCCTCTGGAGAAATGTCTCTCTTGCTCCAGTGCAGTGGTTCCAACCGTTTTCAGTCAGGCCCCCCCATTTAGGTGCACAAAACTGAAAGCGAAAGAAAATTATATATATATATATCACACCATCTATTTTGTATTTGATTCATTTGAACATTAAACTTGCGGTTCCATAGTCATCTGATGTGCATCTATTGGGTCTCATAGTAAGATATCCGCTTTACATTTGAAAAAAAAAAGAAAAAAAAAGAAAGAAAAGTTATTTTGAAGGAAAAATCGCACCAACTTCAGTAGAAGTGAAGCCAAGAGAGAGGTGTGCCTCATCATACTGTCTTGCTCTTGGCTTTGTAACTTGAGCGATGTAAACGTTAACCTGGAACAGGCGTCAGCTTCTCTTTCAGCTCCCGGCAGAGTGTCAAAAACGTTTCCAGTTTGATTTCAGATTTCTTCTCTCTCCCTGGTTGGATAGGTAAGCTATTTATTTTTTTCATCAAATGTTTTAAATGTTCTTTCTTTTCTTTCACATGGAACATAAAACATGACAAAACACAATACAGTAATAATAATAGTAAACAGAACTTCACAGGACAATAATAGTAATAATAACAATAACAATAATGACAACCTGGAGGGGAGAGAACAGATGGTGGAGGTAAACGGTACCCTATCCCCCCCCCCTCCCAGTGAGCTGTGGTGTTCTACAAGGAAGCATACTAGGACCGCTACTGTTCCTAATTTATGCAAATGACATGTCGTCAGCTTGTGACTGCAACTTGTTCCTGTTTGCGGACGACTCAGCCCTGCTGGTCTCTGACAAGAACAAGTTACAGGTTGAAAAAACCCTCAGCTCGGAACTAGACAAAATCTGCATATGGTTCGCAGATAACAAACTATCATTACACATGGGCAAAACAGAGTCCATTCTCTTTGGTTCAAATAACAAACTCAGCAAGACCGACGGCTTCTCAGTTACAGTGGGTGAAAATATTGTCACAAGGAAAGATGAAATTACCTACCTGGGTTCCATCCTAGAGGCTAATCCAATGTAATAAAAAAAGTCAACCAACAAACTCGATTCTTGTACCGGATCTCCTCTCTGGTAAACAAGAATACCCTGAAGACTCTGGCAGGAGCACTCATTCAAGGGTACTACGACTATGCTTGCACCTCATGGTACCAAAGCACCTCAAAGGCACTAAAAACCAAATTACAAACATCTCAAAACAAACTAGTCAGACTACTGCTTGGCCTGACTCCTAGAACCCACCTCACCCCTGCCAACTTTGACAACCTAGGATGGCTTAGAGTAGACGACAGAGTACAGCAACTTGCAATGGGCCTGGTCTACAAGATACACTACACGACCAAGGTACCCATGTACATGTCAAAATACTTCCCAAAGGTCAGTGAATACCACAATCACAACACCAGAGGGAGCTCCACAAATCATGTTAAACCCAGATTCGGCTCAAACAAGGGACTAAACACGTTTCGCAATTATGCCACATCAATGTGGAAAGCCCTACCCAAAGCTGTAAAGGAATGTGAATCACTACCCACTTTCAAAAACACTCTCAAAGAACACCTACGGGAGACTGCAATTCGAAACTGGCTCCTACAAATGTCCTAACCCAGTTGTACAATAAATGACCAAGTATGGCTTTGTCAGTATTACAATGTACAGTGTACAGTGTCCCCCACCCACCCCCTACCAGACTACCCAACCTACCCCCCCCCCCACACCTCCAATGTACAGTATCCCCACCCACCCAACCCCATCCCACCTACCCAACCTCCTCCAATGTACAGTTTCTACATCAAATGTATATACACTCTTTTTCTGGACACTTTTTGTATCACAAACAGTACTGTATTTGCAAATCTGGTATGTCATAAATGTATAGATGTAGCAGTACTGTCTATCTGTATGTTGTGTATGTCATATATGTTATGATTAATTGAAAATGGGGGACCCTGATGTAAACAAGATGAAAGTCTTTCTCTGGTCTGCATCCCCTTAACAATTGTATGTATTGAGCTGTACTGTACTGTACCCATTCTGCAATCTGTTAATAAACTTTTCATTCAATCAATCAATCAATCAATCAATCAATCAATCAATCAATCAAAACAATAACAAAAATAATAAATAAATACAAAATAAATACAAAAATCTAAATCAAATTATATTATCACAGACACCACAAAAGACATTTCCTCCCACACTCCCACCCCCCACCCCAGGACCCCCGGACCCTACAGTGTCACATTGTAACATTCCTAAGTACCAGCCAACAGAGAGGGTAGTTCATCTTAGATTCGGACTCCGTCTGTGGTGTTCAATAGTTCTCCATGTTACAGTTACAGTGAGCTCAAACAATTGAGTGTAATGTTGGGGGATTATTTCATGTAATGGGAGCACATTATCATATACAGTATAGATGACCCAAGCATTACAACATGATATGTTATTATCCCCAGGGTTTGTTCCTGGGTGTAAGTCAGAAGGGAGACAGTCTCTAGACTCTAGATAGAAGGTCTCTGTGGTGTCATGTGACCCGGCCTGACCCTCACTCCACCAAGTGTGGTTCCTGTCAATCTTGAGTTACGATGATTACAGGTTACAGTCTTTCATGTGATTTGAAAGGCAGTGCAAAGAGTATTAGGAGCAGATCTCAATTCAATACAAAGTTATATCATGGAGGAACACAGTTGCTGTATTACCACATCAGGTGGCCAGTAGATTTTTATTTAATGATTAACCTGTTTCAAGTTTCAAGTTTCAAGTTTCTTTAACACTTTGACTGCCTAAAAACGATTTACAACGTCTTTGCTGGCGATGCTAAAGTTGCCGGGGGACGCTGTAAGTCGTCTTTATATCAATATTTCAAAAATCTGCGATCTGATCCATAATGTGCCTCCGCTGGCCTGAGAACCACCAGCAGGACCCACTGAGCTCTCTGGCGGTTCAGGAGCGCCATCTGGTGGCCGATCGCGCAACCGCTTAACAGGAAGCACAGTGGAGGTTGTGCTAGTGGTCCGTATTGCTTCCGGCCACTCGGGATAGGTTCCGGCACTCTAGCTCGCCACTCTACATAGCGATCGATTGCCAATAACTCGATAAACAACATGATTTGGACGTATATACCATTATACAAGCTGGAGATGGACCGGGTAATAATATATCCCATAATGATAAAATTTCTGCTCGACGATGATCGCCCAACGGCGCGCGGAGACTGGGGTGAGTTTCAGCGTGTAACGTTACCATCTTCGATACTAACTGCTTTTATCAACATTTGACCCACATTAGATGATTGGTATAACGCTGCCCACGGAATTATAAACGCCCCCTCGCCCATCCGGTCAACATCAGATGACGTGTAGTAACTTCTAGAAGTACGTCTAGTTGGAATTTTTTATATCGCGCTGATTGCCATCAAACTGTATTTCATCATCAATATAATGCATTTGGGGCTATATATCACGTTCTGGAGAAAGCTGCAGAAAGAGATGAAAACATACTTATACATTAGACCATACTTTACTATGAATATGTGAATGAAAAAGTTTAACGTTGCTACACAATGAACAATACATATAGGACTTTGAATGGGCCCTAATAATGGCAATGTAGCAATAGAATTTAAAAAGTTATAGCCCTGCAAAGAAGGGGACTTTCTCCATAGACAAATAGCGCTGGCAATCTATGGTATATCATTAATTTAACCCATGGCAGCCAAAGTGTTAATAGTTGTCATACAGAAGTACAGAATACTTTTATACAAAATGCTTCTTACTGTTACGCTCCAGAGACTGTGCTAGACAAGATAAGTATGAAATAAAATAGTATAGCATGTAAAATAGAAGTAAAAATAGAGGTCACAGTGTTCAGTATAGACATATGTACAATGTTCGATGCAGAATAGAAGTAACTGAGTTACCATACAATATACAATATACTATGCAATGTACTAATATACAATACTATATAGTGCAAAGCAGAAATGGGATGAGGTACAATTTAGGTACAATTTACAGTAAGGTGTACGAGTTGTAGTGCAAATCCTTTACCAATAAATATAAAGTGTGTTTAGGTGATCTAAAGTGTGGAGAGTGGGTGCTGCCGTGTGTTGTTTGTTTAAAGTGAGTGTGTGCGTGTGGGTGTGTGTGCTGTGTGCATTTGATG
Organism: Notolepis coatsorum; assembly: GCF_963971535.1. Lineage (NCBI taxonomy): Eukaryota > Metazoa > Chordata > Actinopteri > Aulopiformes > Paralepididae > Notolepis > Notolepis coatsorum. The sequence goes on along the minus strand of NC_140166.1, from coordinate 180,519,330 downwards.
GTTGTTGCATAGTGTTTATTGTTCGTTGAGCAGCCTGATGGCCTGGGGATAGAAGCTTCTTCTGAGTCTTTCTGTGCTCGCCTTAAGACTCCGGTATCGCTTGCCTGACTTCAGCAGTTCAAAGAGGCAGTTGTTCGGGTGGCTGGAGTCCTTGATGATTCTCTTAGCCTTACCCCTGCACCGCTTGTTGTAAATGTTCTGGAGGGTGGGAAGCCCCCCTCCAATTGTGCGTTCGGCTGAACGTGTCACTCTTTGTAGTCTGCTACGGTCTTGTGCAGTGCTATTCCCAAACCAGGAGGTGATGTTGCCAGTCAGGATGCTCTCTATTGTACATGAGTAGAAGTTCTTAAGGATCTTCTGACTGACTTGGAACTTCCTTAGGCGCCTGAGGAAGTAGAGGCGTTGTCGTGCCTTCTTCACAACACTGTCAATGTGTGTGGTCCATGTCAAGTCCTCGGATATGTGGGCTCCGAGGTACTTGAAACTGTTCACTCTCTCAACCGGTGCCCCGTCGATGCTGAGGGGGCTGTAGTCCTTGAGCCCCTACCTCCTGAAGTCCACAATCATCTCGTTTGTTTTGCTGACGTTCAGGGAGAGGCAGTTCTCCTGACACCACTGTGACAGATTCTCTACCTCTTCCAGGTAGGCCCTCTCGTCGTTGGCAGAGATCAGGCCCACCACTACTGTGTCATCAGCAAGTCAAGTCAAGAGTTTTAATTGTCACGGCATACAGGTATACAATGAAATGCGGGTGGTCTTGCCCGCAACGATGTGCAATACAGTGGTACATATAATAGAATCAAAAGAAGGAAACAACATTGTGCAGTAACAGGTAGCAGGTAACATGGAGTGACATCTCGGTATCTGTACATAGTTATTTACAGAGCATATGGGACATGCTAGTTAGCTTTGGTAGTGCAATACACTGTTCCTGTTATTCTAATTTAAAGTGTCCTTTCCTTTGGCCATAAGTGTGCGTGTGTGCGACATGAGTGTGTGCCCGCTCATGTTAAAGTGTTAAGTGGCTGCTCGTGTGTGAGCGTGCACAGTGTGCGTGTCGTGTGTGTGTTCATATGTGCTTGTGTGTGGACAGTTCAATGTTCTGAGCACTCAATGTTCATTGTTCATGGCTCTGATGGCCTGGGGGAAGAAGCTGAGCCTAAGCCGCTCTGTCCTAGTAGCTGGGGTTCGCAGGCGTCTGCCTGACCTCAGCAGCTGAAACAGGCTGTTATTGGGGTGGTGAGGGTCTTTCATTATCCTGCAGGCTCTGGATTTGCACCTCTTGTTGTATAGAACCTGCAGGGGGGGTAGTGCAATACCCGTGGTACGCTCGGCTGAGCGCACCACTCTCTGTAGGGCCTTCTTGTCCTGTGCCGTGCTGTTTCCATACCAGGCAGTGATGTTTCCGGTCAGGATGCTCTCTACAGCTCCTGAGTAGAAGGACTGGAGTATCTTTCCCGATACTCTGAACTTCCTTAACTGTCTCAGGTGGTAGAGACGCTGTTTCGCCTTCTTTACTACTGTGTCTATGTGTGTTGACCATGTCAGGTCCTCTGAGATGTGCACCCCCAGGTACTTGAAGCTGCTCACCCTGTCCACGGTAGCCCCGTTAATCATCAGTGGTGTGTGCGTCTCCTGCTGTCCTCTCCTATAATCCACGATCAGCTCGTTGGTTTTACCAATGTTCAGGAGCAGGCTGTTGTCCTGGCACCAGCGTTCCAGTACCTCAACCTCCTCCCGGTAGGCCTTCTCGTCGTTGTCCGAGATCAGCCCCACCACCACCGTGTCATCTGCGAACTTCACTATGGAGTTGGAGCTGAACTTGGCCACACAGTCGTGTGTGTAGAGTGAGTACAGCAGGGGGCTCAGAACACAGCCCTGGGGGGACCCGATGCTCAGGGTGATGGTGTTGGAGGTCTGACCCCCCACCCTGACCGCCTGGGGTCTTTCGCTCAGAAAGTCCAGTACCCAGGCGCTCAGGGCGGAGCTCAGACCTAGCTCGATCAGCTTGTCCACCAGTCTGGTGGGGACTATGGTGTTGAACGCTGAGCTGTAGTCAATGAACAACAGTCTCACATAGCCCCCCTTCTGACGGTCAAGGTGCGAGAGGGTGCTGTGCAGTACCTGGGAGACCGCGTCGTCGGTGGACCTGTTTGTCCTGTATGCAAATTGCATAGGGTCCATATCACTGGGGAGGGAGGCACAAATGTGGTCCTTGACCAGCCTCTCGAAACATTTCATGACCACAGAGGTGAGTGCCACCGGTCTGTAGTCATTTGGACATGCTGGGGAGGGTTTCTTCGGCACAGGGATGATGGTAGACATCTTGAAGCAGGCAGGGACCACTGACTCCGCCAGTGATTGATTAAATATGGCGGTGAACACAGGGGCCAGCTGGTTGGCACAGGTCTTGAGTATAGGTCCAAGACCCACTGGCAGAGGTCATAGTTCAAGCCCAGGTCCCTGAGCTTGGCTATGAGTTTGGAGGGGACTATGGTATTGAATGCTGAGCTGTAGTCGATGAACAGCATTCTCACACAGGGCTGTACGCTAAGCTTTTTCACTAGGGGCACACTTGCCCCTAAATGAGAAATTTAGGGGCAAAGAATATTTTTTAGGGGCAAATTTTTTAATAACTATTTTACCATTATAGTAGGGCTGGGCGATATGGCCTCTAAATGATATCGTGATATTTTGACATTTCCTCTAAAGCACTTAAAAATGCTTGATTGAACCCTTTGATGCATACAGTCACGCCAATATGATGATTATAATAAGTCCCTGCAACATATGTTTGCATTATTAAACCATGAAGATGCTTTAAAAAATAATTTAATGAAAATGTACTAAGAGTAGTCTACTGACACACTAATAAAAAAAATTATTTACATCTAAGACAATTTATATAAAAACTCTTGGGTGCCTTTTACACAGTACTGTGTTTTCTATCCACTTTAGCCAAACACACACACACACATATATACACACACACACATATATATATATATATATATACACACACTACTGTGAGAAAATAATAATCACACAGACTTAATGATTTTAGAATATTTCAGATAATGAAATTAAATGTTTATATCATCAACTATCCAGTTAGTATTTATACTGTGTGTAACATTTGGCTACTTTAAATCATTGAATGTAGAGAGAGAGAGAGAGAGAGAGAGAGAGAGAGAGAGAGAGAGAGAGAGAGAGAGAGAGAGAGAGAGAGAGAGAGAGAGAGAGAGAGAGAGAGAGAGAGAGAGAGAGAGAGAGAGAGAGAGAGAGAGAGAGAGACCCTTCGGGTTTTGCTCGTCTAAGCTGCCGTAGGTGATGACGTCACACTCGAATGTAAACAGGAAGAGATGGAGACACACAGAGATGGGAATTGAATGATATACAGAAACGAATAACCAATAAATATGAAGTTATGTTTAAACTTCTGTTGTCAAGCGTTGTCAATATAACCCACCCCCTTTCCTCACGAATGGAACTAGTCTTGTGGAGTCCGCTTTGACCGTTTTCCAGGGTTAGCAGAGATCGCTAGTTAGCTTAGCATAATCCTAATGGAGACCTTGGTTAGAAGCTACCGTTAGCTCATTGCTCGTGTCAATTAAATTGCATGTTATTAAGGGTCCGCGCTGGTCTGTCTAATGAAATTACAACCGCAACATTATATTGCACTGTACAGCCCTGGTTGTAGGCTAATGTTTTACTACAATTTGTATGGATTAATTTAGGAGTGAAATGTGAATGAAGGGTTGAAATCACCACTCGCAAGCTTGCCCCCAGATATTATTTTAAACTCGCACGGACCAAATTAGGGGGCAATTTGCGATCATATCATCGCAGTGTACAGGCCTGTCACATAGTTCCCCTGCCTCTTGTCCAGGTGTGATGCTGCTGTGTGCAGCACATGGGCTATGGCGTCCTCCTGGTAACGTTCGGCGTTGATACATTGTTATACGTTTCAGACACAGTGTGATAGATGTGAAGCATCAAGGCAGATTCTCTGAATACAAATCAAACATGAAAGTGTGGCAGATGCTCTGCCAGAGGTGTTGCTGGTGTATGAGCCTAGCAGTGTAGCAGTGTAGGCCAAGGCGCCTAGTGGTGTAGGCCAAGGAGCCTAGCAGTGTAGCAGTGTAGGCCAAGGAGCCTAGCAGTGTAGGCCAAGGAGCCTAGTGGTGTAGCAGTGTAGGCCAAGGAGCCTAGTGGTGTAGCAGTGTAGGCCAAGGAGCCTAGCAGTGTAGGCCAAGGAGCCTAGTGGTGTAGCAGTGTAGGCCAAGGAGCCTAGTGGTGTAGCAGTGTAGGCCAAGGAGCCTAGTGGTGTAGCAGTGTAGGCCAAGGAGCCTAGAGGTGTAGCAGTGTAGGCCAAGGAGCCTAGTGGTGTAGCAGTGTAGGCCAAGGAGCCTAGTGGTGTAGCAGTGTAGGCCAAGGAGCCTAGTGGTGTAGCAGTGTAGGCCAAGGAGCCTAGTGGTGTAGCAGTGTAGGCCAAGGAGCCTAGTGGTGTAGCAGTGTAGGCCAAGGAGCCTAGTGGTGTAGCAGTGTAGGCCAAGGAGCCTAGTGGTGTAGCAGTGTAGGCCAAGGAGCCTAGAGGTGTAGGCCAAGGAGCCTAAAGGCAGGCCAGTTTCTTGCCATAATGCGTACTATGCGGTTGCATAGGGCCCCAGAAGCCACCAGGGGGCCCCCCTAAAATGATTCATTTTTTTATTTTTTATTTATTCACTCACTACACTATATACTGTATTGTGTTTACTCAATACACTATATACATTATTTTTTCCATTTTTCTCCCATCCCAATGTTAGTCGTTATGCCAATTCCCAGTCCCCTTCCTGGTCGTTGCGCACTCTACCCCCTACCGTCGGTCCGGGAGGGCGGAGACTATCACATGCTTCCTCCGACACATGTGTACCCAGCCCACCGCTTCTTTTCACCTGGCAGCACGGACTCTCACTGGGAGAGTGTAACGTGTGGAAGGTCACACTACCTCTCTTAGATCCTTCCCTTGCTGTGCAGGTGCCCAGACCAAACTTTAGGAGTCGCTGTTTACAACGACCAGGACCCACCCTCGCCGGGTTTCCCACCCTCTAACACTGCCAATTGTGTTAGTATGGACGGTCAGCCAACCCGGAAGCACCACAGCTGGATTCGATCCCACTGTCTCTGTGGTGGTGGGCAGACGCTTAGTCCTGGTTTTACCTACCCAGCCCGGTAGCACTTTATAATAACACCCTGTTATAATACATTTATAAGGTATTTGTAGATAATGAACTAATCATGAACATCATGAACAAACCATTTATATACATTCATAAATGATTATTAAATCATTTATAACTATATTTGTATAACATTTACAGATTAGTTCTACATTATTTATAACTCATTATCAACATTGTTTGTACTTGATTTGTTCATCATTAAATAATGTTGTTTAATGTGTAGTAACACATTTGTAGATGCTTTGAAAAATGGATATGAAAAAAAGGCTATAGTGTATCTCCATTTATTTTTCATGTTCAACAAATGATTTGTTAAGACATTCATAAAACATTTATAAATCATTTGCAGATGCTATCGTGGGGGCCAATCTAAAGTGAAGCCTATTCATCATTAACAAGTGTCTAATACAGTTAATTATTTGTTTACTTTTTCATCACATGTTACAAATGTTGTAGGCAGCTTTCGGATACACCCTTCTTTGTGACATCAAACAGTGACAGAATTAGGACTAAAGATAAATGCAATTTTATTAACATATAAAATACATGTACATGACATAGTGTAACATCGGGGGGCACTAGGACCCAGGAGTACCCTGGCCAGGTATTGAAGAGTATCTAGAGAGGAAGTCTCACGCGAGCGAGACTTGACGTCACGTGTGTTGTCGTCTGTTTGAATGGAAGCGCAAGTTATCCGTGCTGCGTCTATACTTTCGCTTTTAATAAGGTATGAGAAGGTTAAACACCTTTTTTTGTTGGTAAATCTATTCCATCATTTCCGACCTACAAACAACTCTTATATGTTGTGTAGACGTTCGTGTAGATGTGGTGGCCGCTAACGTTACATTTGGTCCTAATGTGTGCTCAGTGATAATGACACGACACAAATAATTATTACTCTTGTGTGTCGTGTCGTCATCACATACATACTGAGCACTGAGCACACATTAGGAACAAATGTAACGTTAGCGGCCACCACATCTACACGAACGTCTACACAACATATAAGAGTTGTTTGTAGGTCGGAAATGATGGAATAGATTTACCAACAAAAAAA
>NC_140166.1:180485548-180508048 GCF_963971535.1 Notolepis coatsorum | reverse complement strand
CCTCCCGGTAGGCCTTCTCGTCGTTGTCCGAGATCAGCCCCACCACCACTGTGTCGTCTGCGAACTTCACTATGGAGTTGGAGCTGAACTTGGCCACACAATCGTGTGTGTAGAGTGAGTACAGCAGGGGGCTCAGAACACAGCCCTGGGGGGACCCGATGCTCAGGGTGATGGTGTTGGAGGTCTGACCCCCCACCCTGACCGCCTGGGGTCTTTCACTCAGAAAGTCCAGTACCCAGGTGCTCAGGGCGGAGCTCAGACCCAGCTCGATCAGCTTGTCCACCAGTCTGGTGGGGACTATGGTGTTGAACGCTGAGCTGTAGTCAATGAACAACAGTCTCACATAGCCCCCCTTCTGTCGGTCAAGGTGAGAGAGGGTGCTGTGCAGTACCTGGGAGACCGCGTCGTCAGTGGACCTGTTTGTCCTGTATGCAAATTGCATAGGGTCCATATCACTGGGGAGGGAGGCACAAATGTGGTCCTTGACCAGCCTCTCGAAACATTTCATGACCACAGAGGTGAGTGCCACCGGTCTGTAGTCATTGAGACATGTTGGGGAGGGTTTCTTCGGTACAGGGATGATGGTAGACATCTTGAAGCAGGCAGGGACCACTGACTCCGCCAGGGATTGATTAAATATGGCGGTGAACACCGGGGCTAGCTGGTTGGCACAGGACTTAAGTATACGTCCTGTTATACCATCTGGGCCTGCCGCTTTCCTGGTGTTCACCTGCATAAATGCTCTTCTCACACTGTGTTCCGACAATGAGACAGCGTCCCCACCCCCCGCGGTTGCCCCCCCCCCCCTCCACAACAGCCAGGGCGCCAGTGACGTCACTAGCCGGAGAGCTAGCAGCGCCACTGTCTACACCAAACCGAGCGTAGAAGGAGTTGAGTTTGTCCGCGAGAGAGGCGTCGTCGCTCCCCATTGAGGGGGCGCTGACTTTGTAGTCAGTTATTGTCTTCAGTCCCCGCCATAAGCCTCTTGTGTCGTTTTGTGCCATTTGTGTCTCCAGTTTATCAGCATATGTCCTCTTAGCAAGTTTAACAGCCTTGCGCAGAGTATAGACTGAAGCCTTATACTCCTCCATGTTTCCTGACTCTCTGCCCAGGTTGTAAGCAGTGGAGGAGGAGCACTCATTCAAGGGTACTAAGACTATGCTTGCACCTCATGGTACCAAAGCACCTCAAAGGCACTAAAACAAGATTACAAACATCACAAAACAAACTCAGACTACTGCTTGACCTTACCTGCTTGACCTTACTCCTAAAACAACCAGAACCTGCAGATTCCTCCTGAGCAACGTCAGAAGGATTCGCCCCTTCCTGACAAAAGAAGCCACCCAACTCCTCGTCCAATCAACAGTCATCTCCCGCCTCGACTACTGCAACGCACTGCTCGCTGGCCTCCCGGCCACCGCCACCAAGCCTCTTCAACTCGTTCAAAACGCAGCGGCCCGCCTGATCTCAAACCTACCGAAGTCGGCCCATGTCACCCCACTTCTTAGGGACCTGCACTGGCTCCCCATTGCTGCACGTATCCGCTTCAAGGCCCTCGACCTAGCATACCGTGCGGCAAAGGGAACCGCTCCCGCCTACCTCCGGTCAATGGTCTCTAACTACACACCCTCAAGACCCCTTCGCTCTGCATCTTCTGGCCGCCTCAGACCTACTCCTATCCAAGCTCCGGGAGGGTCATCAAAGAGAAGCCGCCTATTCTCAGTCCTTGCCCCACAATGGTGGAATGAACTACCCACCCCAGTTAGGACAGCCGAATCCCATCCAATCTTTCGCCGTCGACTAAAGACGCACTTCTTCAACCATTATCTGAAATAATGAAAAAAAAAAACCCTAACTAACCTTACTGTCATGTACTTGTTCTAATAAACTAACCTACACTGTAACACGCAACACTTTGATGAACATTGTTACTCAGCTGATAGAGTTGTACCCTTCCTGATGACTTGTCGTACAGAACTTGTAAGTCGCTTTGGATAAAAGCGTCAGCTAAATGACTAAATGTAAATGTAAATGTAAAACACACCTCACCCCAGCCCATTTTGACAACCTAGGATGGCTTAGAGTAGACGACAGAGTACACAACTTGCAATGGGCCTGGTCTACAAGTTACACTACACCACTAAGGTACCCATGTACATGTCGAGGTACTTCCCAAAGGTCAGTGAATAACACAACCACAACACCAGAGGGAGTTCCACAAATCATGTTCAACCCAGATTTGGCTTAAACAAGGGACTAAACATGTTTCGCAATTATGCCACATCAATGTGGAACGCCCTACCCACAGCTGTAAAAAAATGTGAATCCCTACCCACCTTTAAAACCGCTCTCAAAGAGCACCTACGGGAGGCTGCAATTCGAAACTGGCCCCTGTAAATGTCCGAACAACGTCCCACCCACCCACCCCCTCCTAATGTACATTTCCCTCCCCCTCGTATGTATATATTTACTGTTAGGATCTCTGTTTAACAGTACTGTATATTTGCATATCTTGTATGTCACAAATGTAACAGTACTGTATATCTGTATGTTGTGTATGTCATAAATGTCATTATGAATTGAAAATGGGGGACCTGATGTAAACAAGACGAAATTCTTTCTCTGGTCTGCATCCCCTTAACAATTGTGTGTATTGAGTTGTACTGTACCCATTCTGCAATCTGTTAATTAACGTTTTCAATCAATCAATCAATCAATCACGAGGGAACACAGACTAGGAACAAATAAATACAACCTGCTTTCCCAATGTACCTACAATAAAACACAACAAAATGGGAAACGGGAATAGGGAAGGCACAGACACAGGGAAGACAAGGGAAAGGGGGTGTAATACACTGGCTAACACTGCCACAGCTGACCCAGATATTATCATGCAGTTAACACCAGTAGAAATGCTCTGCCCAACAGAGAAGGGTCCTTCCTATAGCTCTGGCCATAGCTGGTCAGTCCAGTAGAGGCAATCCAGCTGGTGGAGGAAAAACCTTGATCGGTGGCTTGCTGTTCACAGTTCAATATCCAACTATATGCAGTGTATGTGAGGTAACAGGAAGGCACTCAGCTGGGGAATGATCGTCAGCCTCGGTTAGTGGATCTCTGAACCCGCAGCAGTGTAGATGGTTTGAAGATAGAAGGTAGAGATAGTGGATACTGGATCCGACGTTGTAGATGTAGAACGAGCTGCACGCCGTCTTGAGACCTCAGTCTCTGTGTGTCGTGGACTTCCGACCAGTCATCTCAACCCTGGGTTGCCATCATAAAGCCCAGGTGTGCAGGTCATTACATCATCATGCACCTATGAGAGACCTGGAAAAAGGCATGGGCATGGGTCTTCCCACAATCAATCCCAAACTGTTAGGGTGGTATCTATAGAACCCAAGAGCAGAACACAAGGCACAGGAGATGTAGGGTATTTAATGGTAAACCCGGTAGATGACAAGGCAGGCAGTGAGGGAATATAGGTGAGGGATGTGTGTGTCCATGAGGTCCCGGGATAGTCCAGGCTGGTGATGTCCAAGGGTGGGGGTGCAGGCCGGATGTGTGTGATCCTACACACAGGAGCACAGGGGTTAGAATAATGCAGGCTACAGAGCATATATAGTATGGAGGTCCAGATAAGAGTCCTAATACCAAGACAGGTGAAACAACACTCGAACCAGGAGTGGCAGGGGTGCAGGCCTCTTATCCTGGCTCAGTGATGATGAGATGAGTCTCAGGTGTGTAGACCGGCCCAGGTAGGCAGGCTGAGGGTGAAGCGGGAACATGGAGGGACCCATATGGTAGTGGGGACCTGCTGATAGACAGGGGAGAGAAAGGCCCTGGCTGTGGCCCGTAACACAAACATCCACAGCTGGGCCCACTCATTCACAAATTCACGAGTTCAACCCAGACAAATTACAACAGACATAAAGGATACGTTTAACGGATTTCATAGATTATTAGCAACGATGCAACAGCCTGATTCAGGCAGCTTGGGGAGCATGCACATGGAGCTGTGCGCTAGTGGGCAGGTGCGCTCAGTGGGGGTTGGATGAGGGAAGGAAAGGAAAGGGGACCTTTCACAAGAGCACTCTAGAGTAGCCTCTGAAAGGGGAATGAGACTCTGTTAGCCTACGATGAGCCTCCAGATGGAGCGGCCTCCGGAGTGGGATTCTCCACTTGCACAACCTGAAAGTAGGCACTTCCGGCTGACTTCCGGTTGCGAATGGTACTTCCTGTCCCATCCAAATACATTGTTTTTAGCTACTTTTCTCCCGTTATTTAAACAACTTTGTCGTCACAGAGAGGCAATGAAACGTTTGTATTATTATAGTATAGAATGTATTTAATAAGCAAACGTTTGTCAGCAGGGTTTTTGGGCTGTATTTCATGTAAAAACGTTTACTGTTTGTTTACTTGCTCACGCTAATTAAGGCTAATGCTGGCTAACAGAAGCTAGCGCAAGAAACGACGCCGCAAAGTATTGTTTATAGTGCATTTCTTGCCACCTTATAGCATTTGTACATTTGTATGACAGTCTATAATGCTCCCGTGAGGTTTTCCCGGACGTTTTGGTAATGATTTTCACTATAAAATCATATTTATAATATCTACAGCAAGAATTTTGGGTCTCAATGAATCCAAAATGACAATGTGGTTAGAAGTGGTGGAGAGAATAAAAGCTAGCATATAATGGTAATGTCTGGTTAGGAACAAGTTATAATGGTTGGATTATCCAATGGGGGGTCCGGGAGGGGGGGGGGGGGGTACGAGCTAGAGCATATGTGTGTAGGTTTTTAGATAACAGGTATTAGGGGTATATCCTGTATAAGACAATTGACTAAATGGTAATTTCATTGGATATGCACTGTTAATTAATGCTTGTATATCTTATCGTGTGTTGTCATGTTTGTTTAAAAAAAAAATTAAAAAAAAATTAAAAAAAAATCATATTTCTAAATAACAGGAAGTTGATGAAAACTGTCCGGAATAGCTTTGAGCTAACGATCTTTGCTGATGCATTCCATTTTTTATTTTTTATTTTTTGGTCTTTTTCCCCCTCCATTTTCCTCCGATTTTCTCCCATCCCAATGTTAGTCGTATGCCAATTCCCAGTCCCTTCCTGGTCACTGCGCACTTACCCCCCACAGTCAGATCATCTGGGAGAGTGGAGGCTACCACGTGCTTCCTCCGACACACGTCCAGCCAATCACCGCTTCTTTTCACCTGGCAGCGCGGATTCTCATCGAGAGGGCGTAGCGTGTGGGAGGACCACACTATCCCCCTCGAGTCCTATCCGCGCTTAGCAGGCGCCCCGACCGAACTGTAGGAGTCGCTGTTTACAACGACCCGGACCCACCCCGCCAGCTTCTCCCACCCTCTAATACAGCCAATTGTATTAGTGCAGACGGCCAGCTAAGCTGGTGACAACCCCGGAGCTGTGAGCTGGATTCGAACAGGCGAATCCAGCTCACAGCTCCGGGGCTGGTGACGAACGCAATCTCCGCTCGGCCACCTAACCGCCTGATGCATTCCATTCTAAACGTAACATTAGTTGTTCAAAACATTACCTGTCTATATAATTTGTTCCTCAACATTATATAGACAGGTAATGTTTTGTAAACTAACTGCAGCCTGCTACAGTTAGAAGCTAACGTTAGCCAGCAAGCTGCAGCCTGCTACAGTTAGAAGCTAACGTTAGCCAGCAAGCTGCAGCCTGCTACAGTTAGAAGCTAACGTTAGCCAGCAAGCTGCAGCCTGCTACAGTTAGAAGCTAATGTTGAGGAACAAATTATATAGACAGGTAATGTTTTGAACAACTAACGTTACGTTTAGAATGGAATGCACCGGCAAAGATCGTTAGCTCAAAGCTATTCCGGCCAGTTTTCATCAACTTCCTGTCATTTAGAAATATGATTTTATAGTGAAAATCATTACCAAAAACGTCCGGAAAAACCTCACAGGAGCATTATAGACTGTCATACAAATGTACAAATGCTATAAGGTGGCAAGAAATGCACTATAAACAATACTTTGCGGCGTCGTTTCTTGCGCTAGCTTCTGTTAGCCAGCATTAGCCTTAATTAGCGTGAGCAAGTAAACTAACAGTAAACGTTTTTACATGAAATACAGCCCAAAAACCCTGCTGACAAACGTTTGCTTATCGGCACCTATACAGCCTGAAAATATAAATAATTATTATCCGCCTCGTGTGTCGTGTCATCATCCATCACATACCGCAATATACTGAGCACACATTCATTAGGAACAAGCACATAATTCGAATGTAACGTTAGTGCCCACCACATCAAGTACGTCTACACAACATATAAGAGTTGTAGGTCGGAAATGATGGAATAGATTTACCAACAAAAAAGGTGTTTAGCCTGCTCATACCTTAATAAAAGCGTGGGGCAGCACGAATAACTTGGCTCTGCTAGTATCGTGCTTCCATTCAAACAGACGGCAACACACGTCGAAGTCAAGTCTCACTCGCGTGATACTTCCATCTACATACTCTGTCAATACCTGGCCAGGGTACTCCTGGGTCCTAGTGCCCCACGTTACACTACAGTATATGTCATGCACATGTATTTTATATGTTAATAAAATTGCATTTATCTATAGTCCTAATTCTGTCACTGTTTGATGTCACAAAGAAGGGTGTATCCGAAAGCTGTCTACAACATTTGTAACAGGTGATGAAAAAGTGAACAAATAATTAACTGTATTAGACATTTGTTAATGATGAATAGGCTTCACTTCAGATTAGGGCACACAATAGCATCTGCAAATGATTTATAGATGTTTTATGAATGTTGTTATGGTTTGTAAACAACCCCAACAGCACGACACAGACAGGTAGTTCAGGCGTATTTATTTTCAAACAGAAAGAGCGAAAAAACAACATGAAGCATTCAGGGGGAATGTCCTGAAGCAGAGTAGGCTCTGCGGCTCTGCAGCTCGGCCCAGAGCAGAGTGGGCTCTGTGGCGCTGCGGCCTCTGGCTCTGCGGCTCTGCAGCTTACTGTCTATCCACTCGGAGAGGAACAGAGAAACAGAGGAATGTCAATAACCGAACGCAGGGATTACGAGGCAGTCCAGTAATAAAGCTGAATCCAGAAATAACAAAGGCGATACCTCTTCAGTGTTAACGAAACACACAAAAAACAGAAAGGTCTTGAGTCCAGGAAAAACAAGGAAAAACAGAGCATCAAAAATATACTTCCAAACTCACCAAGGGGCAAAGTGAGATACGGGGCGCGGGTCCACGGGAGCAGAGAAGAGCAACAGCGGCGAACTCCAAGGCGTACTGGAGAAACAAATGGAGAACAACACGGGAGGAACAAGCTGCAGGCGGAGGTAAGCAAAACGACCCGACAATGAACGTTCAGAAACCCCGAGTATATAAGGGCTCCCTTCAAGCTGATTCGAAACTCCCTTCAGGTGTGTGGAGGTAATTGGTACCTGGAAGCGTGTGGTAATGGACCAATCCTCACAGTACCCCCCCCTCCACGGGAGCCACCCGGCGACCTGCCCGGCCTCGGCTTCCCCGGATGGGACCGATGGAAGTCGGTGATCAAGGCGGGATCCATGATGAGCTGGCGGGAGAGCCAGCTCCGTTCCTCCGGACCGTATCCCTCCCAGTCCACCAGATACTGGAACCCCCGTCCTCGCCGTCGGACGTCCATGAGCTGGCGGACCTTCCACTGGGGGTGTCCGTCCACCATCTCGGGAGGAGGCGGATCTGGAGCAGGAGGCATCAGGGGACTGAGAGAGACAGGCTTCACTTGGGACACATGAAAAACAGGATGAATGCGCATGGACGCATGAAGCTTAAGACTCACCGGCGTGGGACTGAGCACCTTCTGGATCACAAAAGGGCCGACGAACCGGGGGTTAAGCTTCTTGGCGGAGGATCGAAGCGGGAGATCCTTGGAGGACAACCATACCCTCTGCCCAGGTTGGTACGTCGGCGCAGGGATCCGGTGTCGGTTAGCTCCCCGACTGGCGTGCTCCGATGCCCGGAGCAGCGCAGTCCTGGTGATCTCCCAGACTTGGCGACACCGGTCGAGATGATCCTGCACAGAGGGAACTGCCACTTCCGACTCCTGTGCAGAGAAAAGAGGGGGTTGGTAGCCCAGGGATACCTCGAACGGCGAGAGGCCAGTGGCGGAACTGACCAGGGAGTTGATGGCGTACTCAACCCAGGGGAGGAACCGGCTCCAGGAAGCAGGTCTCTTGGCGGCAACACAACGGAGAGCAGACTCCACGGTCTGGTTCATTCTCTCTGTTTGTCCGTTAGTCTGTGGATGGTAACCAGACGAAAGACTAACAGTAGCCCCCAATCCCTTGCAAAAGGCCCGCCATACCTGGGAAGTGAACTGGGGACCCCGGTCCGAGACGACGTCCTGGGGAAAACCATGGAGGCGGAACACGTGGCTTGTCAGGAGGTCCGCTGTCTCGGAAGCTGAGGGAAGCTTGGGAAGGGCCACGAGGTGGACCCCCTTGCTGAAACGATCCACCACAGTCAGAAGGACTGTGTTTCCCTGGGATGGTGGAAGACCAGTGACGAAGTCCAACGCCACATGGGACCAAGGGCGGCTCGGAATGGGAAGTGGCTGTAATAGACCGGAGGGTGCCTGGTGGTGAACGGTTGGTGAACGGTTCCTCGGCCCCCTCCAGCCAATGACGCCACTCCTCCAAGGCAGCCACTACCGCCAGCAGCTCCCGATTGCCAATGTCATAGTTCCTCTCAGCAAGAAGGAAACGACAAGAGTAGAAGGCGCACGGATGGACCTTTTGGTCCGTCGCCGACCGCTGAGAGAAGATAGCCCCTAGTCCAGTATCCGAGGCGTCCACCTCCACAATAAACTGCTTCTTGGGGTCTGGGTGGAGCAAGACCGGGGCGGTGGTGAACCTCTTCTTGAGGGAACGGAACGCAGCGCAGGCCGCTGGAGACCAGTCAAACGGCAGGGAGGGAGAGGTCAGCCTGGTAAGCGGTTCCGCCACTTGGCTGTAGTTCCGGATG
Organism: Notolepis coatsorum; assembly: GCF_963971535.1. NCBI lineage: Eukaryota > Metazoa > Chordata > Actinopteri > Aulopiformes > Paralepididae > Notolepis > Notolepis coatsorum. Next base: position 180,499,021 of record NC_140166.1, on the reverse strand, counting down.
AACCTCCGGTAAAAGTTTGCGAAACCGAGGAAGCTCTGTAGCTCCTTCCGAGAGGAGGGTTCCGGCCACTCCTCCACAGCCTGGATCTTGCGAGGGTCGGCTCGGGTCAGGCCGCTCTCCACGATGAAGCCAAGGTAATCGACGGAGTTGGAGTGGAAACGGCACTTCTCTGCCTTAACGAAGAGCCGGTTGTGGAGGAGGCGCTCCAGTACTCCGCGGACATGCTGAACATGTTCCTCGAGAGTCTTGGAGAAGATGAGGATGTCGTCAAGGTATACCACCACAAACTCCTCGAGCATGTCACGGAGGACGTCGTTCATGAGCGCCTGGAATACCGCCGGAGCGTTGGTGAGGCCGAACGGCATTACCAGATACTCGTAATGACCCCTGGGAGTCTTGAAGGCGGTCTTCCATTCATCGCCCTCTCGGATACGGACCAGATGGTAGGCACTCCGGAGGTCCAGTTTGGTGAAGACGGTAGCCTGGGTGAGGGGCTCGAAGGTGGAGTTCATGAGAGGAAGAGGATACTTGTTCTTAATGGTGATCTCGTTGAGTTGGCGATAGTCAATGCAGGGCCGAAGATCTCCGTCCTTCTTCCCAACAAAAAAGAAGCCGGCCGCCACCGGGGAGGACGAGGGCCGAATGAGGCCTGCTGCCAAGGACTCAGAGATGTACTTATCCATCGCTGCCTTCTCAGGGACGGTCAGACTGTAGAGGCGGCTGCCGGGAAGGGGAGCCCCAGAGCGGAGGTCGATGGCACAGTCGTAAGGCCGATGAGGAGACTTGCTGAAAACCTCCCCGAGGTCGTGGTACTCGGGGGGAATAGTTGAGAGGTCCGAGGGTGGCACACAAGGGGAACTCCGGGGCGAAGGACTGGACGCCGCCTGAAGCCACTGGGCATGACAGGAGGAGCTCCACCCCATGATGGTGCCAGAGGACCAGGCGATGTGGGGCTCATGCAGCGCGAGCCAGGGCCGACCCAGGACTACTGGGACAAGAGGGGATCTGGTAATAAAGAACTGGAGTCTCTCAACGTGGTTACCAGCAATGGTGAGGAGGACAGGACAGGTGCGTTGAGTGATGTCAGCCAGGCGGTGCTGATCCAACGCGAAAACCTCCAAGGGCCTCTCGAGGTTCTCAAGTGGAATGTTGGCCTGGGTGGCAAACTCAACGTCCAGGAAACTCTCATCAGCACCCGAGTCAACGAGTGCACCCACCGTCGCCCGCTGGTCCGCCCCAGGCCAGGGTGACGCTCGTCAGATGGTTAGGAGGTGCATGGGTGTGGGAACAGGAAAAACGGCTCACCAGGATCTCCCGGGGTCCCAGCAAGCCTAGTCTTTTGGCCGGGTAGGACAATTGAAGATACGGTGTCCATTCCGGCCGCAGTAGAGACAAAGGCCGGACCTGAGCCTGGACTCCTGTTCGGCCGGGCTAAGGTGTGTGCGTCCCAGCTGCATGGGTTCCTCCTTGGTCACAGATCGGGAGGGAAAGAGACCACCAGTCGCGGAGGAGGCAGGACGGTCAGCAGTCCAGTCACGAGTACGGGGGGTCTGGGGAACGTCTGGGGGTCCCAGTCGGGCTCTCTCACGCCTTCTCTCACGCGTTCTCTCCCGGAGGCGTCCGTCGATGCGAATGGCGAGGCTGATTAGGGCCTCGAGTGAATCGGGCTCCTCCCGGGTCGCGAGCTGGTCCCTTACAGCGTCGTTGAGCCCCTTCAGAAAGGTGAGATGAAGCGCCCGATCATTCCAACCACTCTCGGTTGCGGCCAGTCTGAACACCAGCGCGTAGTCGGTGACACTGCCACTGCCCTGCCGGAAGGTGCCCAACCGAGCTCCCGGGTCCTGGCCACGAGCTGGGTGGTGGAAAACCCTTCGGAGCTCTGCCACGAAGTCTGGGTATGAAAAACTAAAATCAGCCCTCATTGACCAGGAAGCAGTAACCCACAGTGCTGCTCGGCCTGTGAGCAGGTTAGTCATGTAAGCTACTCGGGCTCCCTCTGTCGTAAATCGGCTGGGTTGATGAATGAAAACCAACTCACATTGCATGATGAACGTGGCACAGTCCTCGAAGTTACCGTCAAACAATCGTGGGTTGGAGAGATGGGGCTCCCGAGGAGCGAGGTCGGGAGGTGCAGGGTCTGTCGCGGCGGCGGGTGGTGATCTGGCTGGGACTCCTGCCACAGGTGGGGTTAAAAGCAGGGCGTTAAATGCTGCACTGAGAGCCTGTAGCTGGTGCAGAATATCAGCCTGCTGATTACCCTGGGTAGTCTGCTGGGTGGTTAGAGTGTCAAGAGAATTCTGAATAGGCTGGACCTGGGCCCGGAGGTCCTGCACAGCAGCCGTAGCCGCACCTAACTGTTGGGTGTGGTCGTTGGTCAGCTGGATCTGGACCGCCAAAGCTGCTCTAACACTGTCTGTGTCGGCTGGGGTCGACATGGTCGGGTCGTAATGTTATGGTTTGTAAACAACCCCAACAGCACGACACAGACAGGTAGTTCAGAGTTAGCCAAAAACTAAGGGCGTATTTATTTTCAAACAGAAAGAGCAAAAAAACAACATGAAGCATTCAGGGGGAATGTCCTGGAGCAGAGTAGGCTCTGCGGCTCTGCAGCTCGGCCCAGAGCAGAGTGGGCTCTGTGGCGCTGCGGCCTCTGGCTCTGCGGCTCTGCAGCTTACTGTCTATCCACTCTGAGAGGAACAGAGAAACAGAGGAATGTCAATAACCGAACGCAGGGATTACGAGGCAGTCCAGTAATAAAGCTGAATCCAGAAATAACAAAGGCGATACCTCTTCAGTGTTAACGAAACACACAAAAAACAGAAAGGTCTTGAGTCCAGGAAAAACGAGGAAAAACAGAGCATCAAAAATATACTTCCAAACTCACCAAGGGGCAAAGTGAGATACGGGGCGCGGGTCCACGGGAGCAGAGAAGAGCAACAGCGGCGAACTCCAAGGCGTACTGGAGAAACAAATGGAGAACAACACGGGAGGAACAAGCTGCAGGCGGAGGTAAGCAAAACGACCCGACAATGAACGTTCAGAAACCCCGAGTATATAAGGGCTCCCTTCAAGCTGATTCGAAACTCCCTTCAGGTGTGTGGAGGTAATTGGTACCTGGAAGCGTGTGGTAATGGACCAATCCTCACAAATGTCTTAACAAATCATTTGTTGAACATGAACAAATAAATGGAGGTACAGTATAGTCGTTTTTTTTCACATCCATTTTTCAAAGCATCTACAAATGTGTATTAATGATGAACAAATCAAGTACAAACAATGTTGATAATGAGTTATAAATAATGTAGAACTAATTTGTAAATGTTATACAAATATAGTTATAAATGATTTAATAATAATGTATATAAATGATTTGTTCATGATTAGTTCATTATCTACAAATACCTTATAAAGGTCTTATAACTGAGTGTTATTATAAAGTGTTACCCAATATGGTAACCTATGCTTATCGTAATTCTAACCACGGAACCGTGGGAATAGGGGGCAGACCCAGATATGAGGAAACGAAGGGGCACGTGTCATAGTGTGGGCTTCCTCCCGAAATGTGTATATACTATTTCAATTAGCCAATTTTCACAGTCCTGGGCACACAGCAATGGAGGAAAAACACAGGGCCATTCCATTAAAGTGGGGTGAATCCACAAAAACATTTTCAGTCTTGGAAAACATTCAGAGAGAAATTCAGCAAACCTCTTGTCAGTTTGTGTGTGTGTGTGTGTGTGTGTGTGTGTGTGTGTGTGTGTGTGTGTGTGTGTGTGTGTGTGTGTGTGTGTGTGTGTGTGTGTGTGTGTGTGTGTTGTGTGTGTGTGTGTGTGTGTGTGTGTGTGTGTGTGTGTTTATCTAGCTGGTGTAAACAGCAGTAGCTACCTCGGATTGAAAAGGAAGGAAGATTGTGATTTCCTTACTCTGAAGACACAGAATGAAAAAAACAGGATGTTTGTATATGTCGCAAGGCTGAAGCGTCAGGAAGATAAGTGTACCTTTGTGTATAGTAGTTGAGTAGTACAGCCAAGGAAAGATGAGTGGGGGGATCTGTAAGGTGTGAAGGTAAACTGGCAGGATGTAGGTCATGATGCAAAACCCAAACTGGGGTATTTATTAAACAGGATAAGGCAGACATAGGTACATCCTGAAGGCGGTTGACTAACCAAACAGAACTGACAAGAAAACATGTACTGTAGGAAAAAGACTAGTACAGACTTATACTGACAATACACAAGTGTTGCAGTCGAGACCATCTAGACCCAGACCAGAGCATGTCAAGCCTGAGTCACAACCAAGACCAGAGCATGTCAAGCCTGAGTCACAACCAAGACCAGAGCATGTCAAGTCTGAGTCACGACCAAGACCAGAGCATGTCAAGTCTGAGTCACAACCAAGACCAGAGCATGTCAAGTCTGAGTCACGACCAAGACCAGAGCATGTCAAGCCTGAGTCACGACCAAGACCAGAGCATGTCAAGCCTGAGTCACGACCAAGACCAGAGCATGTCAAGCCTGAGTCACAACCAAGACTTTCAGGTGGGCGAGGCCGAGCTAATAAGCAATGTTGGGGTTGTTACCATCGCCGTATTTAGACCACTATCAGTAGGGCACGTGCTCTACTGATGATCATCTGTGCCCCACTGATTAATCAACAGCGGGGTGTATTAGAAGGCTATGGTGAAGAGGTACGTTTTTAGCTTATTTCTGAAGATATTAAGAGATCTAGCTTCCCTAATGTCCATAGGTAGTGTGTTCCATAACTTTGGTGCATAGTTAGCAAAGGCTGCATCCCCGATTTTCTTTAGACTGTGGCTTGGAACCTTCAATAGTAGATGATCGCAATGTTTATACTTTGTATATAAGGAGGAGGACCTTGAAATCAAGTCTAAATGTTACCGGAAGCCAGTGTAGGTTATTTACTTGTAACTTTGGGTTTGATCCAAGGAGTAAGTTGCCCCATATTGCTCTGTAACATTTCTCTTTTTGTTATAGGACCGACTAGTAGGATTTCAGTTTTGCCCTCATTTAATTTTAGGAAGTTGTTCGTCATCCATTTGTTTATTGCTAAGAGACAGGCGGAAATGGAGTTTATAGCTGTGTGATAATTTGGTTCAGCGGAGATGTACAATTGTGTGTAATCTGCGTAACTATGGAAACATACATTGTGCTTTCTAATGATGTCTCCTCAATGTTCAATGTTCAATGCAATGTTCAATGCAAGTAAAGCACTTTAAACTTTAAGTATGACTAAATGCTTTCTTGACTATATATATAGTAACTGTTCCAAAATGCATAGATTTCTATGTATTTTAGGGGTTTGGGGGGCTAGCTCTTTTTTTTTTTACTTTATTTTTTTAGCGTTTATCGCTTTTCTGGTCAAGCATGACCGACAGAAACAGGTTGAAACGGGATGTAGAGCAGGGGAAGACATTCTGATAAAATGACGGCGGGTCCGGGAATCGAACTCGTGTCCACCAGATCCGTGACGAGCACGGTTTTCCCCGACGCAGAAATAGCGCCGAGATATGCGGTGAGCTACTGGAGCTCCCCGGGGCTAGCTCTTTTTAATATAAATGTCAGATTGTTTTATTTATTTCATAGATTTCTATGCATTTCAGGAGTTTGGGGGGCTGGCTCCCCCAAATAATTAAATAACATAACCCTAACCTAACCCTAAAACCGAAATAAAGTTTAAAAAAAATAGTTACAAAATCCACCCATTTTCGCCCACAAACCGGCCAAAACCGCCCCTGGTTGTTACTAAAAAAAAATTAAGCTACATATTACTTCTTACTTCTCTCAAAACTGCTACTTTACACATTACTCCCTAGTAGTCTGATCAGTTTGGGGCAAATATGGGGTCAAGGCTGCAAATCATGATTAACATTTGAGCCAATGTTTTTCTGTTCATTTAGGGTCCAATAAAGAAAAAAATGCAAGGAGCCCAAAAAATTACGTAGGCGAAGTCTCTGCAACGGCCACGCCCACTTTTTAGACCTGACATTTAGTATCTCGGCTCCTGGAGGTCGCAGAGAGTTGATTTTGGGCTCAAAGGTTGCGGAAACACCACATTTATATTAGTGTTATGAACAAACATATGCCCTAAAACCTTTACTTTTTGATTCATTTATATTGGCCGCTTGCGCGCAGTGACGCAGAGTCAGTGTGCGTTAAGACAAGCGCCCAAGTTTGGAGGTAGGTAGAGTTCTATGAGAGTGACGTCAATCACAAACGAGAGGGGAGAATAGCATGAACAAACTATATTACATACATGCTATATTAATGTTATTGTGCATTTTAATAGTAATTATTATTCATTTTAAATATGTTTAGTTTATTTTTAGGGCTTCAAAATATCTAAAATAAAAACACAAGTTCTTCTTCTCCCTCTCTCTCACCCAGGGGGGGGGCGGCATCCGGGCCTAGAACTGCACCCTGAGAGCAGGGGCGTATCTAGACTAGAGTTGTTCCGATACCGATACCAGTATCGGAAAAGCCGCCGATACTGGCTAAAATGCTGGTATCGGTATCGGCGAGTACCCTCTAATGCTGCGCTCCGATACCATATGACGTAATTTATCAACAACACTGTGGTCTGTTGAGTAAGCATTATAAAACAAACGTGTGCTTAATCGATTAAAGTGTCAATGCCATTTGTCATTTTAACAGCAGATACTTTCTTAAATGCCATCGTCCCGACAGAGCGGTGTTGACGGGGTGCTCATGGGTTCGCTTGGTGGCTGGTGTTATTAGCATTGAACAGCTAACCGAAAGCTAGCTTTAACATTATCTTGGCTAAAGTTGGGGCTATTCATATAATCCAGCAATAATGGCTGCAGACCTGCAAGCAAAGTACAGCAAGTTGGCAAAGGAGTATTCCAAGTTAAATCACAATGTCACCAGTAACGTTACAGTCTTCTATGGTCTTCCCATATACCGGTAGCTCATGCTAGCTAACGGTAACGTCGTCATTGCACAATTGCACGTCGCGTACACAATTAATGACATGTTGCGGACAGCCATATCGGCGACAATGTTTAGCTTTTAGTGCCAAATGATAAGAGTCTGAGGCGGAGTCTCAAAAGAGAATGTTGAATATTTATTGTGCAAAAATCACAACAGATCCTCTGCTACTTCAACGGAGCCTTGTAGACAGACTGAGTAGGGTATATCTGCAGAGCCAGTGGGTAGCGAGTGCAGCAACGTATAATGTCCGTGTGGATCATTGGAGTAGGGTATATCTGCAGTGCTGAAGCCCCATACTCATTGATTAATGATACTAATACAAATCTATACAATCACCTGTTGTTGAATAAATACCATTACTTTCTAGTTATTACTAAAAAACAGTATATATAAAACAGTATTTGTTAAAAAAAAAAAAAAAAAATTATATTTATAAAAAATTTATATAATATCTTTCTTTTTTTTAAATTTATGTATGCACTGGTATCGGATAAGTATCGGTATCGGCCGATACCCAAAGCTTAGGTATCGGAATCGGATCGGAAAGGAAAAAATGGTATCGGAACATCTCTAATCTAGACCCAGCACTCTACTGGGGCACAGGGGAGCACAGAAGTATATGCATTTTTTTTGCCGGTTTTGGCCGGTTTTTGGGCGAAAATGGGTGGATTTTGTAACTATTTTCTTTTTACTTTATTTCGGTTTTAGGGTTAGGTTAGGGTTATGTTATTTAATTTGTTTGGGGAGCCCCTAAAATACATAGAAATCTATGCATTTTGGAACAGTTACTATATATATAGTCAAGAAAGCATTTAGTCATACTTAAAGTTTAAAGTGCTTTACTTGCATTGAACATTGCATTGAACATTGAACATTGAGGAGACATCATTAGAAAGCACAATGTATGTTTCCATAGTTACGCAGATTACACACAATTGTACATCTCCGCTGAACCAAATTATCACACAGCTATAAACTCCATTTCCGCCTGTCTCTTAGCAATAAACAAATGGATGACGAACAACTTCCTAAAATTAAATGAGGGCAAAACTGAAATCCTACTAGTCGGTCCTATAACAAAAAGAGAAATGTTACAGAGCAATATGGGGCAACTTACTCCTTGGATCAAACCCAAAGTTACAAGTAAATAACCTACACTGGCTTCCGGTAACATTTAGAATTGATTTCAAGGTCCTCCTCCTTATATACAAAGTATAAACATTGCGATCATCTACTACTGGTCTATTGAAGGTTCCAAGCCACAGTCTAAAGAAAATCGGGGAGGCAGCCTTTGCCAACTATGCACCAAAGTTATGGAACACACTACCTATGGACATTAGGGAAGCTATAGATCTCTTAATATTTTCAGAAATAAGCTAAAAACGTACCTCTTCACCATAGCCTTCTAATACACCCCGCTGTTGATTGTACTGTAGCACTATTTTACTCTGGCCATTCTATTGCATAATTTTACTATCTATTCTACTATTCTATTATTGCACTGTATTATTGGTGTGCAAACCAGTCAACTTACAAAAAAGAGCCTGTTGGAGGATTTCAACAAGATAACAGTGCAAAATATTTCACTATAATATTTCAAAGCGAAGTAAAAAATATTATAATAATTATTTGATCATGTTAAAAAAGGGAAAATAAAAAACATTTGTTAAAAATCTTTTTTTATTATTTTTATTTAATTTTTTTATCAGTGGGGCACAGATGATCGTGCCTGAGAGAGGGAACTGCGCCCTGAGAGGGAGGTTTGCCATGAGTGGGAGGTTCGAAGGGTCAAAGTGGGTATCAAACAGGAGGGAAGACTGTCAAGTTCTAAACTGTTGATACCAAACAGAGAAGGTAAAGACAACTTTGAACTGTTGAACAGTAATCCAGAACTATTTTATTGCACTGTAATTTTTTTTTTTTTTTTTTTTATCTATTCTATTCTACTATTTTATTGCACTGCACTATTGCACTATTTGTTACTCTTTTTATTATTGTCTATTTAAAACTGAATCAAACCATAAACAAGGTGGCCTGTTGGGATGTTAGATCCTAATGTGAAAAACTGTGATTTTATATGTCTGCACTTTATGTGTTCATTTTATGCCTGTCTTTTTTCTGTTGTGAAGCACTTTGAGCTGCAGTTTCTGTATGAAAGGTGCTTGTCATGTACGAAGGTCTAACGACCGCCCTGAATAGTATCTGGAGCAGGCTGTACATGAACAGAAACAGCCTCTCTCAGTAAATGCTTTCAAAATAGTCCCGGGCAGGTAGGTAATAATAAACACAAGACGTTGTTCCAAAAATAGTAAATTATATTTATTATGCCGGGTAGGGTTTGAAACCTCCACTGATGTGAAAATAGGCAACAAAGGGAAAAAACAACCCACAAACAATTAACAAACGGGGAGAAGGGTAAGGGGAGAACAAACAAGGTAAGTATAATAATAAAGTAAACTAGATAAGCGCCCACAGACACTCACCCACCAGCCAGAGGTTGGTACTGGGAAAAAAACTCCAGCAAAGGTACCAAAGGTACAATTCCACACTCAGTGGGATTTAGGCCTAAAGCCAACAAGAGAATACTTACTCCAATGGAGGAGTGGCGCAGAGGCCAACAATGTCTATATACATATACTAGTACTTTAGTCCACCCGAAGCAGTAGCTAAGCACAGTATCAATTCCACCACAGTGGCAAGCAATGGCAACCTCACTCTTCTCTGGTCACTGGCAATTGACAGAATGAGGCGCCCCGACGTGTGTGTGCTGTCAGGTATTTGGCTACCCATCCCTCTCGAGGTGATTGCCATCAGCTGTCATTCATTAGGCAATCAGCACTCTTCAGTAGGAATGGGCAGCACCTGACAGGGAGAGAAAAGAGACAGCATTAGCTCTCATGTTCACACACACACACATCACATACAAAACATAACACATTAAATATACTAACCTGATGTTCAGAAGGTGTCATAAATACAGTAATAATGGTAATGACCAACCCACGTACCCAGGTACGTCACACCTCCCCCATAAGAGCGAACCTGTAGGGTTAGCAAAACATTATTACTTATTACCCAACATCCGATTAGTACCACACCCCAGGGAAAACAGAAACAACAACAACCTCTACTTTGACAGGCCGCTCCGCCGATACCGTCCTGTCAACAGGAGACAACAAACTGGAAACTTCCTGGGAAAACAAATAAAACACAAATAATCATCTCATCGCGCTTAACAGGACAGCACACAGGGAAACAAAAATCAGCACATTGCCCTGGCACCATCACAGCGCCCATCCCCTTTCAAAAAATGGCGTCACAAAAATAACATGGGCAGGATCCAAAATGATGCCACTCAAATTAGAACCTTGGTAACGGCTGGAACAATAACTTTCCTCAGAGGTATCGCCTCCGGGAAATGGGTGGAACCACATATAATTGTCAACATGTAATGATTTTCCGCCCTTGTTTTAGGCAGATGACAGACACATGTTCAAAAGGTTCCCCCATGTCCGGAATGGAGCGCAGGGGAGCCGGATGCACCCCCTGATTTGGCGTCCCCACTATTACAAGTTTTAGCAATACCTAAATTAGCAGACTACACATGGTCACGTGCCACCATTTACATGTAATGTCCACATATCATCGGCAACACAATTTGACGCTTTGTATTCCAGTCTTCTCCACACCTCAATGGTTTTAGTAGAAGTAATTCTGATTGTTAACTGGAGTCTACAGCAGCAGCAAGTCAACAAAAACAGCTTCACATATTGATACCTTTCTATAAAGAGAAAAAGTTGAAGTGAAGAAAATATCACAGAAAACACAAAAATATAATTTTCTTCTGCCAAAATCTTTCAAAAATACTAACTACTCGAGTTACCAGGGTTGTTGGGCAAACATTGTTTAAAAGGTGCACTACATTTTCTGTGAGAAGTGAATAATGTCCAATGGTACATTGTCACAATTGAATAAATATACTGTCCTCTAGAAAGCTTCCTGAAAAGTTACTACCTCACTGCTGTCGCTTACAAAGGCAGGCGTGCAATTTTGTCAACAAACATACTCTAGGCTTATTTTCGGTTCACAGTGCCTAAAAAATTATTTTGTTTCAATTTATGATAAAATATGATAGAATAAGTATTAGTCTCTTGCAGGCTCTGCAAACAAACCACTTTCCTCCGAAACTGCATAGTGCACCTTTAATTTAGCAATCAACTCCAGAAGGAACCAATAAAACGAAACCTTGCCTATAAGATCTACAGCAGCTATTCCGAAAGAACACTGACGCTACATCTCCCTGCTCCATCGATCCATTTTAGCATCTTTGATCATTACAGCAGAAAAAAAAATCCACATGTAGTACTCTCTATTTTACTAGGCTCTATTGACAAGCTTTGCATTATATACAAAGCTCTATAATGAACCGCCTCAGATTCTGAGGGTTAGGTCAAAACATGTCCTAACTAATTATTGCAAGTTTGCGTTATTTTTTTGAATAGATCAACAGAAAGCTGAACGGGTCTTGACAAAGGGGTGGGGTGAAAACACAAGCTGCTGCTGACACACAGTATCAAATTACCCATTTCTCTCCAAAGTCTCCTTTAAAATCCTTTAGTCGATAAACACCCGGTCTAGGTGTGCAACACCCCCTCTATCACAAAAGTCTGTTTCCTACTAGCAGTAGCACTGGCCACTGCCGCAAAACAACTTGATAGGCAGGAATCACTGTGCTGAGCAGAGATCAATGCTTGACGAGTCTGTGGTAGTGAAACGCCAGCAGACTTGGGAATTACCAGCTTCCCCTGAACGCTACTTACAGCAACCTCTTCCATCCTTCCAATAGATGGCCCCCTGTCCTCAGCGATAGCCTCGCTACTGACAGAGTCACTCAACGCCACAGCTTGAGTTTGCTTCCTGTCCCGTGCCTTGGTGACAACACAAGCAGAAAAAACATTGGGGTGATTATTAATCAATTCATCACAACACAAGTCAGTTAATGGAGCGTTTTCAACCTCCAACACAGGGATCACACTCTCCCCAGCAATATCGTTCCCCATGATAAACTCAACGCCCTCCACAGGGAAACATGGGCGAACGGCGACCGGAAAACAACCTGTGATAAGATCTGACTGTACATGCACCTTATGCAACGGCACGCGCATACACCCCATTTCTATACCTCTTACCATCACACTAGACTGACAGTAAGAGTCTTCATTTAGCGGTAAGACATCAGCCAGGATGAATGACTGAGAACAACCTGTATCACGGAGTATTCTCACCTTCCGTTGGTCACAGACGTCACCCGACAGTGACACACACACCCATCAAACAGAAAGGGTTTAAAACAGCCATCACCTTCTTTTTTCAGAGAGCTATTCTGGTCAGAACATGACACTGTACCAATCAACCCCACACCTCTTGGTTTCTGAGCTGACCCTCTTCTCTCCTGTCGCTTCCTCAGCGTATGACATCCTTTTACCATATGGCCAGTTTTCTTACAATAATTGCACACCACCGCTCTCTTAGACGGCGGTGAGCGTGGCTGAAATGCTGACTCACCCACGAATGAGCCACCTCCACCACATACATTAGGACGTACAGAAACACGTTTTTGTGACCATTCAAACTCATCTGCCGAAATCGCAGCCTGTCGGAGGGTTGACGGAGGTTTGAGGGTTGGCCCATGTAAATAGAGCACAGCTTCGCCTGGCAGGGTGGACATGAACTGCTCCACAAGTACCAATTCACTCAATGATGCAAAGTCGTTTACCTCATACGCAGACCACACACATATACACACACACATCTCACTCAATCGCATCTCTCTTCGATGTTAAATCTATGTGTCATTTTAATGTACGTCATGTCATATCTGATATAATATGTCACGTCATCATATCTGTCATGGGGGGGCAGGGCTGAGAAGGGATTTATCTGACGAAGCACAGGGGTTGAGAAGTCAGAGTGTTTTTGTTCAAGCTGTGGTCCGTCTGCTCGATCCATAGCTCTGCTGTTAAAACTTTCTTTCATTAAACAAATTGCCTGCTGAAATTGGAACTATCGTCTCCTGCTGTGTTAACAACCATCAGCCACAACATTTGGTGACCCTTGACCTGTAGATTGCTCCACCGGGCCTTTCATACGGCCAGTTCCTGGAATCTCCCGTAGACATTCTGGCGGTTGTCGACAAAGAAGGTGAGCGTTGTGCTTTTTATTATAAATTCCGTGAGAGATTCTGCGGGAGGAAAAAGTGAGCTGGCTGTGTGACTGGTTTTTGATGGACGACTAGAAAACGAACACGAGTGGTGAGGTGTTGACACTAGGGCGAATCCTCTTTTAACAGGCTATAAATGCGCCACTAATCAATTTTAATTGCATGTTTTCGACCTGTTTGGTCAAACTTTTCTCTGACCCTTTACAAAACACTCTCCCCATTCCCCACTTCCTTGTTATAACTGTGGTTGGCTGGTCATGGTTGTTTTGTAGGTTCCGGCCCTCT
>NC_140166.1:180330548-180480548 GCF_963971535.1 Notolepis coatsorum | reverse complement strand
ACAGCAAAAAGAGGTTGAAAAAGAGGACAGAAGAGTTGGGGGTAATGAAGCTCTACGCCCAGAAGGGGAGAGCATACAGGCAGGAAGCTAAAGCGCTAAATCAGAGAGAGACGGATATAGGGAAACCAACACCCCCACCTTATGTCACGCAATTGCCGGTGGGCACTGTGACAATAAGAGGAGAATATGAGGAGACGGAATTAGGGACCCCCGCTAGGTCAGAAACCCCCGCTAGATCAGAGACCTCCCTTAGGCGAGATACCCCCCCCAAACTGACCCCGCAGGATCTCTATCCGAAAGACCTGGCGGCATATGGCGAGACAGTACGTCGGAAGTTGTATAATGCAGAGGAAGAGGAGGTAGAGAACCTGGGCAGGCAGAGGGAGGGAGTCGGGAGGAAGATAGAGGAAGAGCCCCGTCAAAATGTGGCACAGCAGACATCAGAGAAACACGGAGCGTGTGGCCACACTAAACTGTTGACTGAGGAGGAAGATGAGAATGACACGAAACCAGGACAGGAGAAAGGAAACATTACAGAAACCCTGACTTTCGCCCCTACATTCGTGGGAAGTGTGACAAGCACAGGCCAGTTTCCCCTGCTAATAAAGGGGAACGATATCTTTCACATGCCATGGTCACCTCTAGACATCGATGGTTTAATAGTAAGACTACCGGACCTTTCAGAAGGAGCCTCCAGGTGGATCACGCAGTTTGAGATAAATACGTCATCTTTTCTGCTAGCAGTGGGTGACGTCAAATCCCTGTTGACGCGTTTGCTAGGAGTTGGTGCCTGCCGGGACATCATGGGTGATACATCGATGCGAGTGGCATGCGACACGCAGGCCCATGATGGAGACATATTCAACGCGCATAGAGCGGCGTTGTGGTACAAACTCAGGAATCAATATCCATCACGTATTAATCCGGCAAAACTGGCAGGCAACCCCATAATGGAGACGGAAGGGCCTGGCGCCTATGTGAACAAAGTACTGAAGGAGTGGAGAGGTGAGCTAGGACACAACCCAGAAATTGACCCGTTGCAGAGAGCGATGTTTAGAGAAAGTGTGATGAGAGGGCTTCCAGAGGTGGTTAAGAATAGACTGGAAGACGTGGTGGGGTTAATGGACATGACTTATCCTTTGTTCTGTGCACATGTAACACATAGTGTGGAGAAGCAAAGGGCTCAGGAGCAGAAAGTCAGGGATCAGGATAGAAATGACACAAGGAAGTTAACTCAGCAACAACTGCAGCCCCAAAGGAGGCTGCAGGCAGTAATGGTGTCATCTGCTACCTCTCCACCCATGCAGGACCAGGGACCCCCGCCTGCACCTCAGGTAGTGAGAAGCTATGGCTATAGTTCACAGAACCAGGCGTCCAGGCGGCAGGCAGGGAATGGGCAATCAGGCCCACGGTTTACACAGGGACCGGGGAACGAACAACAGTTTCCCCGTTTCCACTGTTGGAACTGCGGCATGCAGGGACACAGGGAAATGAGATGTGGGCAACCATACCGTCCCGGCTCGGAGTATGGAAGACCTGTGCGCCAGGGGGAGTCACAAGGGCCCTACAACCAGGGGGAGACAGGAGGGCCCCGAAACCAGGGGGGTAATCACTAGGGGTGCCCAGAGAATGCGACGGGGGGAAATCAAATGATTGTGGTTTCCAAGGGAGCTGAGCAAGAACCTATTCTGCAGGTCCTAGTGGAGGGCAAATTAACAGAGATGATGGCAGACACTGGAGCAGGTTTTTCCTGCATAAAGCAAAAATACGCCGCTCACTTACCCCAGTCTGGACAGTATGTTCGGACGGTCGGATTCTCGGGAAAAACACAATTAATACCCACGTCAGATCCAATCTCTATGACGTATAACAACAAGACCATAACAATACCTGTATTAATTTCGGACAGCACCCCGCGCAATCTCTTGGGACGAGATGCAATGTGTAAACTAGGCTGTAAAATCCTATGTACGCCTGAGGGGATTCAAATTGAACAAGACGTGTACCAAATGATGTTACAAGGGACAGGGGAGAAAGAGGCCACTGTGTTCTGGCTGGGCAACATAGATGCAGAGCTGCAAAGGGTCTGTGACCCCTGGGAGCCATTTCTGAAAACCCAACTGCCTCAGTCTAAACAAACAAACATGGAGGCACATTGCACACTACAGTATTTGACGAATAGTGACCTAGTTAGGAACAAGGCATGGTTGCAGGGACAGCCCGAGCAGGTGCAGATTAACTCATCTACGATAATTGTAGGGAGACAGGGCGCGGCGTTGAGGGTTAACACAAGTAAGTATCTACGGGAACAACATAGACTAAGAGACGCCGCCCCACACATCACTCTGAGAATAAATCCTGGTTACGAATCCGAACATCTAGGTTCAATGATACAGGAATCCGAGACTCAAAGGTGGGTCTCCACGGAATCTCCGCTAATTTGGAACAGCGCAGATGGGAGTTTCATAAAAATAATGATTTCCTTTTCAGTTTTGGCAAAACCGCAAGTAATCAGATTACCAGGAGACCCTTGCGTTATTCCAGAGGCGGATGCTTTGCTGGAACAGGACATGTTGGCGCGCACCCCAGAACGGTTGTGGTCAAAACACGATACAGATGTGGGTCTAATATTGTCGGCACAGCCAGTGAAGGTCAGGTTAAAGAAGGGTTGTAGACCACCCTTTATCAGACAGTATACAATGAAGCCAGAGTCGGAGGAAGCTATATCACATCAGATTGAGGGACTGTTAAAGGGGGGAGTGCTCGTCCCTTTCAAATCCAGATGTAATACACCTATCCACCCAGTGCTAAAGGCAGACAGGCCTAGGTACAGACTGGTACACGATTTGAGGGCGGTGAACGACGTGGTGTCTGGACCAGAGGCGGAAGTCGCTAATCCACACACCCTCCTGACAAACATCCCGAGTAGCTCACAGTACTATACGGTCATTGATCTCACGCAGGCATTCTTCAGTGTTCCATTGGAAAAAGAGTCTCAGTATCTGTTTGCTTTTACCCACATGGGGAAACAATACTCTTACACCCGGTTGCCACAAGGGTTCGCGCACTCGCCACATTACTTCTCGAAGGCGCTCAAGGAAGACTTGCAAGGAGTGTGCGACACACTACTCAGCACGGTCTTACTGTATGCAGATGACATTCTAATCTACTCGGATACACGTCAGCAGTGCCATGAGGACTCCATCAAAGTTTTGAGTGGATTGGCCGTGGGAGGCCACAAGGCATCCCGTTCAAAACTGCAGTACTGCCAGCCAAAAGTTGAGTACTTGTCTCGCGTCATTCAAAAGGGCATAAAAAACATCTCACCCACGCAGCTCGAAGCTGTATCCAAGGCACCTAGGCCATTGACGGTCCGACAGATGATGACGTTTTTAGGGATGACTGGGTACAGCTCTGAGTGGGTGGAGGACTATACGATAGCGACAGCGCCGTTGAGGATGATGATAAAAGAGGCGGGTACAGACAAGCTTCGCGCTCCCTTGACATGGGCCGAGGAGGGGGAGGACGCGTTCATAAACATTAAGCGTCTGTTGTTACAGGCCCCTGCCCTGGCGCTGCCGGATTATGAGAAGTGTTTCCACCTATTCGTCTCACATAGAGCGCAGCATGCGACAGCTGTCCTGACTCAAACACAGGGGGGGAGTGGGAAAAAAACAACCGATAGCATATTACTCTAGAGCTCTTTCGCCGGTAGAGCAGGGTCTGCCACCTTGTTATCAGGCCCTGGCCGCAGCACATTTGATGTATGAGAAAGCAACGGCCGTGACAATGGGATATGACATTTGCATTTGGACACATCACAAATTGGCAAACTTGATTGAAAGAGGCAAATTTGTTCTGACCAGCCAACGGCAACAGGCTTACATGAGGCTCCTGCAGTACTCGGATGTTACGATAAAAACATGCCACGGCAGTAACCCGGCGGATCTGGTACCACTCCCGAGCGAGGGTCAACCGCATGAGTGCGAGGTGGAGGTACAGGCTTTCGTGAAACTCCGTCCTGATTTGGGAGTCGACCCGCTCGCGATAGCAGAACTCTCGCTTTTTGTGGATGGGTCCTGCTATCGGGAGGGGGAAAATTTAAGGTCAGGATACGCCGTCGTACAGTGCAAACCTAACGGAGAAACACTAACAAGAAAGGCCGGACAATGCATGCAACCATGTTCGGCCCAGCTTGCAGAACTAATAGCACTAACAGAAGCATGCATAATAGCTAAAGATCGCACGGTTAACATCTTTACAGACTCTGCTTATGCGCATGGCGTATGCCACCTATTCGCGGCCATTTGGAAGGCAAGAGGCTTTAAGAAATCGGACGGCTCACCGATCCTTCACCACAAGCAGGTTGTGGCGCTTATTCAGGCTGTAAAGTTGCCCAAAAGCATTGCTATCGTAAAGTGCCAGGCACACAGAAAAGACCTGTCCTTTGTGACGACGGGAAACAACGCGGCGGACGAGGCCGCGAAGGCGGCGGCTGCGGTGCCGTCCACGGCTGTTCTGATGTTTGCGGCCGAACTGACGACTGAGGTAACTGAGGATAATTTGAGTGATCTTCAGGACTCAGCCACGCAGGCCGAGAAACAGTCGTGGACGGAGAGGGGGGCTGTAAGGGGGGCAGATGGTCTGTGGAGGAGTCATAACGGTTTGATAGTCGCCTCCATCGATCTTCTGTCCTTGGTGATACCTGAGGCTCATGGTGTTGATCACTGTGCAAGAGCAGAGACCCTGAAACGAATCACGAAAATGGGATTTTGGTCCCCAAAGCTTCAGGCACAAATTGACGTTACACTAGCCAGGTGTTTAACATGCTTACAGGGCAATGTGCGCAAAGGAGTACCGACAGTGGCGGCTTACACACCCCTCCCTGAGGGACCATTCAGACACCTGATTATGGACTACACAGATTAGGGAGGGGGTAGGCACCCCGAACCTCTAGTCTGTAACAGGCGGCAGTGGGCTCGCAAGAGTCTGGGCGCACGTTAAACACAATCCTATAGTGCTGGGGAGAAACTGAAGGCCCTCGTGCGTAACGAGGTATGAAATAACATACCACTGTGGTACCGTCTAGTCGGCCCAGGAAACGTCGCACGTAAGTTGGTGTGGGCACTGGGTGGTACGTGGGCGACAGTCCACACCTAGGAGCAGGGCGGTGCACCGTAGGGGGCACAGCTCCTGCCGTGAACAGGCAAGGCTGGCGAAAACGGTCAATATTTCCATGCCCGGAGCAAGCGGGGTGGGGACAAGACCGTCGGTTTCTAAACTGAGTGGCTGATAGGTACTACGGACAGTCAGCCGCTTGGGGTCCTGACTTGATGACGGACTATGAGGTCGCTATCGACTGGGTCGCCAGCCGGTTGGGAGAGCGTTATGACCCTGTTTATAGTCACAGACACGCAGGATGTGGGACCGTGAGTGACTGGACAACAGTGGCATGAATGCACCTGGCTCAATGTACAGTCAGGCCACAGTAACCTTACTAACCGATACAGGGTTAGTAGGCGAGTTGTGCTTCTGTGATCAGCAGGTTTGAAAAGAACCACTGGGAAGCAGAAGGGTAAGGGGTGTCAATTCAGAGGAATCTGGATTGTCTCTCCTAAGGTTGGAAAGGGACCCAGCCTTAAACTGCACCTGAAGGTAAAATAAGGGGACTGCTTCCGTTCATGAGAGGAGACCTTACCGCCGGAAGTGGAGACCTGCATCTCTGTTGGGGGAGAGGGGCCGACGTCGGACAAAGCAGTCCTAAGAAAGGAGCTGGTTGTTGCGTCGTAGCGGACTGCCTAAACCTTACGGGGAGAGGTGCATCTAAGTAGGGGAAGGAGTGCATCCGAACGGGAGGAGGGTACTCTTAACTGGAAGGAGGTTAAAAGGGTCAAAGCGATGATAACGCCAGTGCAGGGCAAACGATACCTCCTGGTAGTAGAGGACTGCTTTAGTCGCTGGATTGAGGCCATTCCATCTAAACACAAGAACGCGGACACAGTGATCAAGTTCCTGTGTCGCGAGGTCATTCCGAGATTTGGAATTCCCACGATATTACAAAGCGATAATGGCCGCGAGTTCATCGACAAGGTGGTTAAAGGGCTGATGCAGAAATTAGGTATAAGACAGCGCCTTTCCTGTGTCTATAGTCCCGGGTCGCAGGGAAAGGTGGAAAGGGCCAATCTGGTAATTAAAAACAAACTGTTGAAAATATGTATGCAAACTAAGCTTAACTGGATTGATGCTTTGCCACTTGCTCTGATGGCTATTAGAAGCAGCGTAAACCGCCAAACACAGCTAACACCGCATGAAATGCTTACAGGCCGCAGCATGCCAGCACCGCCATTTAGACACCTGGCTAGGGGCCCGGCATTAGATATTTTTTAGCAAGAAATCTGAAAAAATATCTTCAGCAAGTGACTAAAATACATGAAGCTGTGTTTCGACAGGAGCAGAGAAAGGAGAAAAGGGGGGTGAAGGAGGCGGAGAAGGAAGCCGCCAAACCGAGGCTGATCCCTGGGGACCTGGTCTTCGTAAAGGTCCACAAGAGAAAGTGGTCATCACCCCGGAGAGAGGGCCCGTACGAGGTGATCCGATCAACTGGAACGGCAGTCCAAGTCAAAGGATCAGCGACCTGGTTCCACTTCAATCACTGCATAAAGGCCAGCGGCGATCTCTTGGGGGATACAATCGATCGCAGTTATGCAGAACCCGACATGGAGGGCCCGAGACGGCAACTGGAAGGTGCAGTGCCTGCTGATGCTCCCGCAGATGTTGGCAGCAGTGTGCGGACGGTCGGCCGGGGGCAACGACGTCATTGAGAACCGTCACGGTCGACCCGTCCTTGAGGATGACGGGTTTGAGTGGGTAGGAGTCCCACGGGGTCCCGCTCAGGCTCAAGTACCGGCAGGCTTTCATGACCAGGCTCAGAATCAGGCGCCCCCTCTGCCCTCCATCGAGGAAGGGGGGGAGAAGATAAGACTACAACCAAAAGGGGTGTTTCCCGGAGGACCGCAAGGGCATGTTTTTGATTTTGACCATTCCCCCGTTACAGGCGGGAATACTTACCACTATACTAACGAGGATCGGGTTGTGAAATGTGCGGTGTCAATGTTGGTGTCAGCAATACGCCCTCAGCAGTATCACAATATGTGTGTAATCATCATCCATTGGAGTGCAGAGCGTAACAGAATGAGATTGAGTTTAGGGGTGGGACGGTGGACGGTGACGCTAAAAGAGGCAACGAAGTTCTGCTCGCTACCATCTGCCTCTAAATACTACTTAAGATCCGTTTCATGTTGGGCCGCTGAATGCATGGTGCGCATAGACCGTCCTGAGAGGCATATAGTGCGTGCATATGCCAACGCTACATTGACGGAGGTAGTAGACGTGGACGGGAGAGCTGACGTCTCCATTTGCGCAACTGCGGTGGGGGTAGATAGGAGGGTTGAGCCTGTCCCGAACCAAGCACAGGGGACAGGGGTGAGGGGAAAAAGGGAGGTCAAGGACACTGAGTCGGAAGAGGTGGGGGGACAGGATATGTTCCAGAGGACAGCCGGAACGTTGAGGGACTCAGTGGGCTCACTCTGGGCCAGGTTGAGGGGTTTGCTTCCTCCCGGGGAACAAGATGGGGGCGACTATGACTATGACGAGGAAGACCCGGAGGCTGACCCGATGTATAGGGCGGCTTTAGGGAATGAGTGGTTTAAGTGGGTCCAGTACACGAGCGCGCAGAATCAGATAGAGGATTGTTATGTCTGCTCCAAGGCACGTCCGGATAGGCTGCTGGTGAAGGGCACGAAGTTCAGTTGGGCTCAGTGTGACAGGGACGCAGAGGCATGGGAGGGGCCCCATAATAGTCGCCCTTGGTGCGAGGCAGAGTGTTTGGGGTTTCTCGGCTCTAGTCGTTTTAAGGCGGCAGGAAACGTCACGGATTTCAAGGATGTCACTATGCGGGAACGTTGTAGGAAATTGGATGTACGTGTGCAGGGGGTAGCGACGGGGTTGCCAATACCCAGAGGTGTCAAACTATGGCTGACCAAGGATTTCGAGTGCTTGCAAAAGGAGGGGACCCGGGACGTAGGGGAGGTGGCAGAGGGGCGGTGCACTACTATTTGGAGCATCACGACTAACTGCACGAAAGAAGGAAAGTGTGGACACGGGGTCGTGTTAAAGGGAGTGGATACCAACCCACGGCCTGTAGCTTGCCCTTTTCATGTCCAGGATATAGCACTGGCGGACCAATACTGGCTCTGCGGCGGTAGGAGGTTGAGGAATACACTTCCTTTAGATTGGTCAGGTAGATGTGCCCGGGTTCAGGCGATCATGCCAATGGTGGTCCTACCATTATCAGTGACGGAAGGACCTTCTGAGTCTCCTATCTCTCGAACGAAGCGTAGCTACAAGGCAGACCCAAGGGTGTATCTGGACAGCATAGGACAGCCAAGGGGCATTCCAGCCGAGTTCATGGCTAAGAATGAGATTGCGGCAGGGTTTGAGTCTATTCTGCCATGGATATCGGTCAATAAGAACACCGGGTGGATCAACTATTTGTTTTACAATCAGCAGCGGTATCTCAACTACACCGAGGAGGCGTTGGATGCAATGGGGGACCAGATGCACGCGACCAGTACGGTGGCGTGGCAGAATAGACAGGCTCTGAACTGGTTAATGGCGGAGAAGGGTGGAGTCTGTTCCATGTTTGGACAGTACTGCTGCACATTCATTCCGACGAATGTGGGGCCAGGGGGAAAGTTCTCCGAGGCCATGGCTAAGCTGAAGGATTTGAGGGAGGAGTTGAGGGGGAATTCTGGCCGGAATGAAGAATGGTGGGGGAGTGGGGTGTTGGAAAGATTGGGACAGTGGGGAAGCATAGTGATGCAGACGGGGATATCCATTGGGGTGGCAGGGTTGATATTGGTTCTCCTTTTCTGTTGTGGTATGCCTCTCTTGGGTAGGCTGGTAACTTCACACGTAACGAGCCGAATGCTGATGGTGGGGCAGAAAGAGATTGAGCCACAAATCGGGCCATGCCCTCAGCTTTATGCTGCCTTAGAGGGAGACGAGGGGATAGAGGATTAGGGGTATGGTGAGGTAGGGACATTTTCTTTCTGTTTGGTTCAGTTTTGTTTGTTTTATTCCTTTAACTAGGCGTATGGTGAGGAAGGGACATTTTCTTTCTGTTTGGTTCAGTTTTGTTTGTTTTATTCCTTTTACTTCAAAAAAAAAAAAAAAAAAAAAAACATGTAAAGGTTTTTTGAAGACATTTTGTATTCGTTCTTTCCTTTAAGAGTGACGGGGGATGGTCTGAGTGATGGTTTATTTTTTATTATTTTTGTTTATTTTACTCATGGTCCTGGTCAAACCGGAATGGGAAGGGGCATCGGTATGGAATGGTACGGAGTGTCGGTTCTGAGCCTGAGGAAGCATTGAGAAGAAGTGTTCTGGGGATCGGTTCTGGGGACTGAAGGGACAAAGGGGGGGGCTGACGCAGTGGGCAAGATGGGCACCTCCCGTCGAAGATGGGGGGACACGTGGTGAGGTCGGGACCAGCGCCTCCCGTCCAGGCATGGGGACATGCTTCTACGGGGACTGGAGGTGTGGCGTGGTGGTTGCTGTATTGGCAAAATGTGACTTTTGGCAATACGGTGAAGAGACTATGGCGTGGGCATGGAAGGGGGGCTGAGCGATGGACACTAGGACTCAATGTTATGGAAGAGACAATGTCATTTTTTTGGGGGGAGGGATGTTCTATGTTTAGTTCTGACGGTCAACTTCTCCTTTCCCTGATGAGAGTCGCGGTTTCCGGCCGGAACTGTGGCTCATTTGGTAAGCGGTGGAGGTTGGGGGGATTTGTCTGTCAGGTTAGGATTATAAATTGGGTTTTTTTTTTTTTTTTTTTTTTTTATGTTTTATTATTACTCTTGTTTTGAGCGGTTTTGTGTTTATTGTGAGAACGGTAGTCAGCCTTTGTTGGTCCGTTAGGGGTCCAGTGAATGAAGTAAGCGTTCTTGTTTAGTTAGATATTTTAAATTGATTAGGTTTCTTGTTTAGATTAGGCATTTAAACTTTTACGTTCACATTTTCTTGGTTATATGATTTGGGTGGGACTAGGGATAGCCCCAAATGGGGGAATGTTGTGGAAAATGTGTATATGGAGTGAACTAGTTTAATATAGGTCAACTAGCAGTACTGAAAGACGGTCCGGCTGATGTTCTTAAAACAACTTTGAGATAGACAGATAGACATTTCAGTACATCACGTCGTGTGCTTTTAATCTTGTACATCATATCGTGTGCTTTTAATCTTGTACATCATATCTTGTCCTTTTAATCTTGTAACATCTTGTTCTCTCTTTCATACACACACATATACACACACACATCTCACAATCATACACACACTCATTGTAATCTTGACTCTCTCTTTCACACACACACATACACACACACATCTCACTCAATCGCATCTCTCTTCGATGTTAAATCTATGTGTCATTTTAATGTACGTCATGTCATATCTGATATAATATGTCACGTCATCATATCTGTCATGGGGGGGCAGGGCTGAGAAGGGATTTATCTGACGAAGCACAGGGGTTGAGAAGTCAGAGTGTTTTTGTTCAAGCTGTGGTCCGTCTGCTCGATCCATAGCTCTGCTGTTAAAACTTTCTTTCATTAAACAAATTGCCTGCTGAAATTGGAACTATCGTCTCCTGCTGTGTTAACAACCATCAGCCACAACATTATCGTATTAAGATTTTCCTAATTCAGTGAAAACTCTAGGAACCTCAAGTGTAAACCAATCACCAGAGTGAGTATGATAAGGTCCAGAACTCCAATCCAGCAATGAGGTGATGTACGGTGGGGGATCACCAATAATGGCCTTATACAGAAACAAATGCCAATGCAAGTCACATTTAGTCATTTAGCTGACGCTTTTATCCAAAGCGACTTACAAGTTCTGTATGACAAGTCATCAGGAAGGGTACAACTCTATCAGCTGAGTAACAATGTTCATCAAAGTGTTGAGTGCTACAGTGTAGGTTAGTATATTAGGACATGCATGACAAGTGCATGACAGTAAGGTTAGTTAGGGTTAGATTATTATTATTATAATAATTCTTTTCATTTCAGATAATGGTTGAATAAGTGTGTCTTTAGTCGACGGCGAAAGATTGGACGGGTTTCGGCTGTCCTAACTGTGGTGGGCAGTTCGTTCCACCATTGTGGGGCAAGGACTGAGAAAAGGGAGGGTACTTGATTACCCTCCCGGAGCTCGGATAGGAGTGGGTCTGAGATGGCCAGAAGATGCAGAGCGTAGGGGTCTTGAGGGTGTGTTTGATTGATTGATTGAATACTTTATTTTGACACAATCGTAGGACAAACATTTGAAAAAACAAACAATAAGAGTGTCAACACGCTGGTCAAAAATGGATAAAACACAATAAAGCCAAGGCTTGTTTCCATTGTGGTCCATACATGGAACATAAAAAGGCACAAAAACACGAATGGACATGTACACGAGACAGGACACCCTAAAAATAAGTACAATAACACCTAACCTGAAAACTCATACAGTCAACTAATGTAAAAAATCCGCAAACCCTTAAAAGCAACTCATGATAAAAATAGATAAAAACCAAGTTATGATAAAAGAGATAAAAACCATATTAACTCATTCAGCGCCAGGGGTAGCTGTTTACCTTACCGTTGAAATGCCATCGCCTTTTAACATGGGGATACGTGGCTGTGTTTGCAGGCCTAAAGCTATATTATATATTATAGCTATGGATATATATAGTCGATTGTCATTGAGTTTCTTCCGGTCAAGATGCAAAAAACAGATAATTTTCCCATCCATACATTTCCATTTTATACCGTCGTGAATATGAGTGTAGTTTCAGGGCATTTCCAAAATGCTTTGTAATGGCCGGCAACGTCGTGTATTCTAGTAAAAGCGTTATCGTTTCTTCCCTGGACTAGCTACTGTTCTCAAATAAAATTTAGATTATCTGTATTATGTTTCATCATGGATGCATGGAAGGGGGGGGGGGGGGGGGGGCGCCCCTCCGTGCTTTGATCGCTACCAACGGAACATGCCACACACACACCACACACACGCGCTCCCGATCGCATGAAGGAATTTTTGGATAAACGCAATATTGATACCATTTAGCCCTTACCATGACCAGGATCTGTCCCGAAAAGAATATTCCAATTATCTGATTGCCATTCCAAGTACTGATCGCGATCGTGTTTCCAACGTAATCCAGGAATGAACATGAACCCGGGGGGCCCGACCCTCGTCGATGCATGCGTTATAAGCGTTTGCACTGCCCGAGTAGTTAGACTCCACCCGCAGGCCGCAGATCGGCCCAGACACCAAGCCACATCGTTTTCAAACGGAGTGCAATAGCGGCCGCAAGGCGGCAGGCGGCGCTATTGGACTTTTGCGATCTCAGACCCATCCCCAGTGATAACACACAGCTGCCTGCATGTTTATGAATGGAAATAGCGAATAAAAGAAATAACGATCCAATAACGAGTATACTCGTTGTTGCCGTTATTCAATTGGCGGGCTATAACGAGTATACTCGTTGTTGGCAATTTGAGTTGCTGCTGAGCCATGTTTTTAGGGCAGATTTAAATCCGAGAGGGGAGTTCAGGAGTTTTATGAATGTTGGCAGGGCATTCCACATTACAGTAGCAGAGTAAAAAAATGCATCTTTCCCAATGCATGTCCTGACTCTCAGCGGGACCAGGTCCGTGGGGCTTCCTCTTGTGGCGTGTTTGTGGACATCTCCTACTTTATTAAAATAATTTACTAGGTACTTGGGGACCGTTTCTTTCAGTACTTTAAAAACAAGTAGCATTTTAAGCTGGTGTACCCTTTCCTCAACCCTAAGCCATCCCAGACTGCTAAAGTGGGCTGGCGTTAGGTGTGTCCTAAAGTGAAGGTTGTGCAGGAGTCTCACTAGGGAGGTCTGGAGATTTATCTTCATTTCTTTGGATATGTTGCTGTACCATGAAGTGCAAGCATAGTCAAAGTGATTGGATGAGGGCTCCAGCTAGGCTCCTTAAAGCATTCCTATTTATGAAAGAGGAAATTCTAAATAAAAATTTGGTTTTTTGATTGACCTTAGTAATCACTTTTTGTGCGATTTTTTCGTTAGAAAGTTTGTTATTTAAAATTTTAGAAAATTAAAAGGGACCATTGACTGGAGGTAGGTGGGAACGGTTCCCTTTCACGTCTCTCTGGCAGAGTGGACCACCCAACCTTGGCATATAGGATACAATGATGGGCACCATAACGGTTATGGCTATAACCAAGTTCTGTGAGTAATGGTGACGCTCGGCGTCACTACTGCACTGTACCTCGCTCGTGCACGCGCACTGAATACAAAATTCCACAATGTACCTTTACATCCCAACATTCGTCTGACCACACCCCTATCAGCTTACCTTCATAAGCAGGTGTGTGGCCACCTACTCGCCTCCTTCCCAAGCTTTCACCACAAGGTGAGATCAAGGGCTGCAGCGGCGTCTGACGCAGAGTGTCACCATTACTCACAGAACTTGGTTATAGCCATAACCTATCGTTCTGTTTCGTAATGGATCTCGCTCGGCGTCACTACTGCACAAGGGAGGCCGAGCGAGAGCCATCGCCCGACAAATGTACCCCGCTGAGGCCCCCCACAACCATCAGATCGGGGAGGACTGAGCCCCCCCGACCCCCCCTAATGGAGGGCACCCCCCCTATTGGAGGTTCCCGGGAGGGCGACGGACCCGACCGTGCGAAGAGGCACTCAAGCAACTCAACGCACAGGGTGAGCAGACCGTGGCTTGACCCCACGACTACACACACGCACAACCCGCATGCCACCCGGGAACGAACGGAAGGAACAACCTCGTTACTGCCCCCAGAAATCACGGGTCAAGAGAAAACCCAACCCTGTGGCAAGGCCGTAGCAGCGGAGCGCGAAGGAAGACCCAGACCCACCGAAGGGACTGGATCCCCTGGAAAACGGGGGCCCGGAGAGGTCAATGACGCCAGGCATCAAGACCCCACCAGGCGGTCACTTAGTGACACCGCCCCCCACATCGCCAGCGTATTCGGACAAGGCCCCTCCAAGAGCGGGCCCTTTCCCCCCAATAGCACACCGCCTGGCATACTGACCCTGCAGAACAGGCAGTCAGCATGGCCGTAAGCACTCAAAAGGTTAACCAACGGAAGCAGGCAGCGTACCGGGGAAACCAGGCAACAGGCTGTAACCTGAGCCTGGAGCACTGCGGACGAGACAGGCGCCAAAGGAGTCAGCTGAAAACAGCCGCCCCGGCGGAAGGGGTGTATGCTGGCGTTGTTGATCACCATGACAAAGCCTCCTTTAAAAAAGAAACCCAGAGGGTATGAGGCAGAGAAGGCTGACATGATTGGCAGACGTCATGAACGTGCAGGGGCACACTCAACCGGGTAACCCGGGAGGTGACTCTGCCCCAACACACCAGGGAACCAACCACCCTGTCGTTACCCTATGCAGTGGTTGTTCCTATAACCCCTCAAGAAAAAACTCCAAAACACACCTGCGGGCATTATACCGCAGTACAAGTGTTTCAGTTTTCAAAAAAGGGTTATTCCAGGCCTACGGCTCGACGAAACATTACTTCGGACCGGGCCCGGCGGCACGGGAAGCACAGGGTTACCAGAGGAGGTCCGAGAGGAGCGAAAAGAATGGAGAACCAGCCCCAAGCACACCGCACTTGGTATTCCCAGGCGGTCTTCCAACCAAGTACTAACCAGGACCAAACCTGCGTAGCGGCTGAGATCAACACCCGGACCGACCTGGCATTTTTCCCCCCGAAAAAAGCACAAGTCCCTCAGGGTACCAGAACAGCAGATCTGCATCCCCGGCGGACAATGGGTTTAACTGATCTGGACCAGCGTGACCAGAACCAGTCCCGTGCCGTAACCACGCCGACATACCTACTCCAGGAGAAGGGGCAGATATGCGTGTTGATCTTAAAACATGAAAAGAAGGCGCCACCCAGACGGTCGGTGCAAACCGCGCCCGGTGGCCCACCCCAAGGGCGTGAGACCCCTCTACATATGTTCAGATCCATTCCGTCATCATCCCCCAGATATGAACGAGAATCCGTCGATAACCAATAACAGGTCGTCGGAAGAGGAAAAAACCTCCATCCCATTTGCTTTATAAAAACGCTGTTTTAACCACAAGCAACCAAGGCGTGCTAGTCACCCGCCTGATCTTCAACAGAACACCCCGACCTAGCACTTAAGCGTGCGTCGGGACACAACCACATCAATGAACAGGCTATTTAGACCTTTCAGGGAATCCCCAAGGCGCCCAGGGGAACGACAAGAGGGGTGTGGTGCTTCCTAAACTCCAACTCTTTTAATAAAAAAGAAGGAAGCACCAACAGCATGAATCCCAGTCTACACAGCCGAGGGTAAAAACTGTTTACATTTTTACATCCAGTCACCCCTTCACAGAGGATTTATACCGAAATTCCCCAGAAAGCCTTCCCACGTGAGTCGTAGAATGAAAAAGCCATGGCAACTGCGAGTCACGTGACCAACTGACTCAAGTTACACATAAAATCGAGCGTAGCGGACCCGTAAGTCCTACGCTCTAACCCGACACTTTGACACAACAGATCTTACGTAAAGATCTAACTCACGGAAGCCATCGTCATAGCAAGTTTCAAGTTCAAGTTTCAAGTTTCAACGTATGTTCGTATGCTATGACGGGGGGAAACCCCACACACAACCAGTGATGCCACAGATTACTTGTAAAAGTAATCTGATTACTGATTACTGATTACTCCTTTAAAAAGTAATCTAAGTTACTTTACTGATTACTTGATTATCAGAGTAACTTAGTTACTTTGAAAGTAACTAGGTTACAAAGTCGTCGTCGTTCCCCCAACAGTTTTTTTTAAACGCTTTATTGAAAGTGCATAAATAGTTTTTAACTTGTTTCTCTGCACATAACTTAAATTGTTAAACTAGTGCTTCAGCTTCTGTACCATCAAGTATGGTAAAGCAACAGTCTATGATGCTCACAGCATTAGAGCAGCCAGCCAGTGGTTTTACAAAACCAGTGTATCACATCTAACGAATGCAGGCTGAACATTGATAAACATAATTTACTCACCGATAGCCAGTATGGATTCAGAACACACCGGTCAACATCACTAGCGTTAATAGAACTCATTGAAAAAATCACAAATTCCATAGATCAAAAAAAACATGTAGCTGGAGTATTCATTGACCTAAAAAAAGCATTTGATACTATTAATCATGATATATTAATCAGGAAATTGGAGAGATATGGGATCAGGGGGGTAGTATTGGACTGGGTAAGAAGCTATCTAAATAAAAGACAACAATTTGTGACAATGAGAGATTATAAATCTGAATGTTTGGACATTGCTTGTGGTGTCCCCCAGGGGTCAGTGTTGGGTCCAAAACTGTTCATCTTGTACATTAACGAGATATGTAAAGTATCCAATATATTTAAATGTATTTTATTTGCGGATGACACTAATCTTTTTTTTTCTGGTGAGAATGTCCAGCAGCTTTTAGAGGTCATCACATCTGAAATGAAGAAATTGAAGGAATGGTTTGATAGAAACAAATTATCATTGAACTTGAGCAAAACTAAAATTATGTTGTTTGGAAACTGTAGATTGGATACTCAGGTACAAGTTAAAATAAATGATGTGATTATTGAAAGAGTTTATGAAAATAAATTCCTAGGTGTAATAATAGACCATAAAATCTGTTGGAAACCTCACATAAAACATGTCCAATCTAAACTCTCACGAAGCATTTCAGTCATGAGTAAAGTAAAGCACTTCCTGGATAGAAAATCACTCTACATTCTCTACTGTTCACTAGTTTTACCATATTTAAATTACTGTGCTGAAGTCTGGGGAAACAATTATAAGTCTACACTACAACCACTTTTTATACTCCAAAAAAGGGCCATAAGGATAGTTCACATTGCAGGTTATCGTGATCACACTAACATATTGTTTCTGGAGTCAAAGACATTGAAGTTAAATGATCTTGTGGAATTTAAAACGGCACAATTAATGTATAAAGCAAAAAGTCATGCACTTCCAAGAAACATTCAAGAATTGTTCTTTGATAGGGAGGGGGGTTATAATCTGAGGGGAGAACACAATTTAAAGGTGCTAAACGTACGCACTAACATGAGAAAACACTGCATCTCAATATGTGGAGTGAAACTGTGGAACAGTCTTAATGTGGTGTTAAAGCAATGTCCAAACATGAGACAATTCAAACTGATGTATAAGGAAATTATGTTCACAAGGTACAGGGATGAAGAAGGGACTTGATATTCACAGGTGTTTACATTTTTATTTTGTTTCTATTTTATTTTATTTTATACATATATAGTTTTTGTTTTTTGTTTTGCATATATATATATATATATATATTTTTTTTTTTTTTCTTTTTTTAAATAGTACACTCATTTGAGTAGTGGAAAAGGGGTAGGATTAAATAAGTGTATACTTCTTCCTACTCCTTTTCGAACATGCAGATTGAGTTGTTTTTCTTTTTTGTTATTGTTTGTTGTATTCATTGCATGTTCGAAATAAAGACTTCAAATCAAATCAAACTATTCAATTATATCAACTGTAACTATTAAATTGTTTTTATAAATGTCTCTCTATAAACATACAATCAGTCTCTCTTTAACATGTAAATTAACTGTAAATCTGGCAAATAAGAGCTTTTGCTCTGCCACCATCAACCCTCCTGTACCTAGTCGAAGCGTCGGCTAGTGTTGTGATTCCAGATCAGCCGCGGATATATAGGCGAGGCGACTGAGGCAGCCGCCTTATGGCCCGCGGGGGGTCTAGGGCCCGGGCCCGGCCCGGGACTGAATGGAGTTGCCGTTCGTTCGTGGGACTGGATGACAGACTGCATTGCGCCATGCCCCGGGGCCCGGGTCCTATGTTCCCCGGGCCCCCTATGTTTCCCATGTTCCAAAAGGGTTCTATGTTCTCCGGGCCCCCTATGTTCCCCCTATGTTTCCCCGGTAGCGATAAAGGCTCGCCCCAGGCTCGCCACAGCAGTGGATGGATTTAAAAGATAGGGCACTTTTATAGATAATTTATTTGTATCGCAACGGAGTCATGGATCTAGTCGTGCCACGTAGCATTATGTCGAATAAATTCAAATAGAATAAACAAGTCTAAAACAAAGACTTTTAAACGAAGTTTAGCCTATTAAATCATTTTATAAGCGTTCGTTTATTTGTGGTCTGCGTGAGAACACTGAAGCAACAATCTGCAGAACACCAGCCCAGCCCAGCCCTCCCCTCTCCTCTCCTCTCCTCTCCTCTCCTCTCCTCTCTTCTCCTCTCCTCTCCTCTCCTCTCCTCTCCTCTCCTCTCCTCTCCTCTCCTCTCCTCTCCTCTCCTCTCCTCTCCTCTCCCCTCCTCTCCTCTCCTCTCCTCTCCTCTCTTCTCCTCTCCTCTCCTCTCCTCTCCTCTCCTCTCCTCTCCTCTCTCTGTCCCCACGCTGTCAGGCAGATGGTGGTTGCTTCAGTTCTCACACAGACCGCAAATAAACGAATGCTTATAAAATGATTTAATAGGCTAAACTTCGTTTAAAAGTCTTTGTTTTAGACTTGTTTATTCTATATGAATTTTGTCTACATAATGCTACGTGGCACGACTAGATCCGTGACTCCGTTGCGATACAAATGAATTATCTATAAAAGGCGCACACGTGGGAGGAGGGAGGGATGTCCCGGTGCCGGGTCTGGTGGTGTTGGTCGGGGGGGGGGGGGGGGGGGGGGGGGCCCGAGCTGGCCCGAGCTGTCAAGAGCTGTCAATCTCGCCTCAGGGCCCGTGGGGCATTCCAACCGCCACTGTTCCAGATGCTTTCAATGCAATTGGATGTGCTGTTTTTAGCGGTAGACAGTATTTTGTTTCCTCCGCATATGAATGTTTTTTTCACCCGGCTTAGCTGACACAAACGTGAAGTAGTGACTGAGGCTACGTTTAGACGAGCGTTTTGGGATGGAAGTCTGAACAGAAACCGCAAAAGTCTTCTTGCGGTTTCACTTTTAATTTTGCCAAGCGTTTTGGGGTGGAATTCTCCGTGCAGACGGGAGCCCTGCTGTCACACGATTGGCGCATATGTCACATGACGTGCTGTGAAGACCCGCCCTACTCTGCCTCTGATTCGCAGACTGTGGATGGGGAATGTGATTGGACCAAAGTAGAGTCACTCACAGACAGAGGGTCCAGTCACGCCGCGGGACACATTCTTGTATTTAACCCTTTCACTGCCACACAACGTCACTCCCAAATAAGAAAAACAGCTCAAAATGTATTTTTGACGGTCGAAAACGAAATAAAATACTACATTCCGCCTGCATTATGAATTTATGATGAGATAGTAACGAAATAGTAACGCACAGCCACTTGGACAAGTAACTGCAATCAGATTACTGGCTTTTAAAGATTAACGCGTTAGATTACTATTTTCGGGGAAAAGTAATCAGATTACAATAACGCGTTACTTAGTAACGCGTTACTGGCATCACTACACACAACTCCTGTTTGTAATAGGAGCAGAGTCAGGACAACCCTTTCCCCCCCCCCCCCAGCCAAGGCGTTTAACGGTTTGGCCCTGACTGGCCCAACAGGAGATGAGAAAACCCCTTTGACCAATCAAGTGGGAAGGAGGGGTTTATTCGGCACCCCCTCACAAAACCCTTCCCCCTACACACAATAACAAACCTTTGGTAGAATGCTAATGAATAGCGCAAGCTAATACAATGCATGCTACCCACAGACTGTGAACAGGGTTTACAACAAAACCAAGTCGTGTGTGTGTGTGAATCCTACACCCGCATTCCATGTTGTACATTGAAAAAACACTGATAGAGAGTATAACGGCTAGGCCGTGGAACGTGTGTATACGAGAATTACTGCAACTAACACAACAGTGTTGTAGTTCAACATTACTTTGTGTGTAAGCAACAGACCATACAACCAGCTTCTACCTGCATGTGGAGCGTCAGGCCGAGATAGAAACCCTTCTATAACCGAGTGTATGCTGCAGACCTTGCTTTAATCTCATAACACGAACGTAACTCATCCATCAATGTATACTAATGCAGATTCACACTTTGCAACCTCATCATATGTTTTGGTGAAGAAACACACAGTTTGTTTAACAAAAAATACAGTCCCCCTTTAGAAGGGACTTTTTATTTATGCAAACAAATAATATGAGAGGGCCGGGGAGGGGTAAACAGAGGGGACCGCATGGGAAAAAAGTCACTGCCTAGCGGCGTCTGCTGCCTCGAGCCGCTCGGGCTTTGCCACCCCGAGAAGCCCCGGAGGGACGGTAGGTAATCGGTTGCTGGTCTCGTCGATCCCTACCGTCTCCTCCGGTCGTAGATGGGCCGGCTGCAGCAGCAGCACCGTCTCTCCTCCTGGCCTTCGTCGACGGGCCAGCAGTGGCAATGGAGGCACTGGCAGCCACGGCGGAGTTAGCTCGACGACGTGGAAGCCGTCTGACTCCACCGGCGATGACGGGAGGTGGAAAATGGGGTTGGAGCACGGATCTCTCCTCTGCCATCTCTCTGCATGTTGAGGTCATCAATTGCAGGGCCTTCCCGAACAGTCCAGCATCGGAGAGGGTGGCCGTCAGAAGAGGAGCCCTCTTCTTCTCCGGCACACGGGCCTGCTCCAGCCAAAGGTGGCGCTGGATCAGAGTCGCCAGGGCGTGCACTTTCCCAGCGGCTATGGCCTGCACCTGAGTCAGATGCAGGACAGCTCCTGCCGCCTGGGTGAGCTGATCATGTTGTACCTCCGACCGCTCCGTGCCGCCCGTCATTATCCCGGACACAAATCTTGCCAGCTGTGCGATATTAGACGCAGCAGCCAGCGATTGTGTACCCGCGATGAACGACTGGTCACTCCAATACGCCAACCGCCTAGCCGATTTTCCTTGGAGAACCGGCTTGCATAACGGCTCCCACACCACATCCGGACAGAGGAGAGCGGCCATCGGCCTATCAAGCCGTGGCACACCCTCTCTCATACCTTCAACCAAACCCACCACCCGCGTAACTGGTACGTAGGCGGGAGTGAGGCCCATGATGTGGGACACCACCTGGCCCCGACGAACATAGACCCCCATTGAGGGGAAAAATGGGTAGACAACGTCCACCCCTCTCACCGGGCGACGCTGCCAGAGATGACCTATTAGATCATCGGGGACAGGAGCAGGCAGTGGCTGCGGCAGCGGCACGCCGTTTGCAGCGGCCGCCACCGCCATAAGCACGGGGAACAAAGCCCGCAGTTCCCCCTGCAGACTTTCCTCCACCGAACCCGCATCCCTCACATGCAGCAGGCTTCGACTGGTTAAGGAGCCACAGTCTGATGTGGCTGATAGTAGGGCATCCTGCCGATGAGGCCGAGGGGTTTCCCCGACATCCTCGAACAAGGCACCCCAAGGAGACATATCACCATATCACCAGTGTTACCTGGACGAGTGGGATATTCGTCTCTACTGGGCCTTCAAACAAGAACCCGTCCGCCTCTACCATGCAATCCTCTGTTTCCATTGGGCAGCTAGAGACCGACGCATCCTCGCTGGTCTCCAGCAATTCCCCAAACCCAGGCCGTTCGCGTCTGCAGGACACCATCTTGCGACGGGACCGAGCTCCGGAACCAACGGAACCGGCCGTTCAACAACGGACGATTCCCCGGAAACAGAGGAACCAGAGCCAGGACCAGGCCATCGCAGAGGCGACGGCACCGGTGCACTGGCTCCTCGGAGAAGCAAACTACCCATCGGATGCCTACCGGGCGTGGCTGCCAACCACAAACGCGGCAACAGCCCCGCACCAGAACGCACGACGGAGGCGGGAATGGAGAACCGCTGGTGAAGAGTGGTTCTACGACTCTCCGAAGTAGACATTATGACTTAGATTTATCTCTTGAATATTTATGAGAGAAGAAAAAAATAAGCACAATGTAAACTCGTCTCAACTTTCTTCAACTAGCAACCTCGTCAAGTGGGGATCTACCGAAGGCACTTCCTTGTGGTGAAAGCGAAGAAGGAGGCGAGTAGGTGGCCACACACCTGCTTATGAAGGTAAGCTGATAGGGGTGTGGTCAGACGAATGTTGGGATGTAAAGGTACATTGTGGAATTTTTTATTCAGTGCGCGTGCACGAGCGAGGTACAGTGCAGTAGTGACGCCGAGCGAGATCCATTACGAAACAGAACTGTCACCAGTGATGAATCTAAGAACAGAATTAT
This sequence comes from Notolepis coatsorum, assembly GCF_963971535.1. Lineage (NCBI taxonomy): Eukaryota > Metazoa > Chordata > Actinopteri > Aulopiformes > Paralepididae > Notolepis > Notolepis coatsorum. Next base: position 180,458,206 of record NC_140166.1, on the reverse strand, counting down.
ATACAGAGTCCAGAGGTTTTAGAGTGGAAGCAGCAGCAGGTCTATAGACTATTTCTCCATAAAAACAGCTTCAACGAACATAGGAAAACTGGTTTTGCTTCTGTACAAAAAGCCAACCTTCTAACGCAGTTTACTTGCATTTAAATGTAAATTCATCATCAAGCCAGATGCCAAGATATTTATATTTTTTAACTCTCTCAATATCATATCCATTTAGAGTGGATAGATGCAAATCATCACAAACAGTGCATTCGGCTATAGAGAACAGCATGAACTTGTTTTATTTGCATATTATACTTTTTTTATTATGTTTTTGGTATATTTTTATTGTTTTTACTACCGGGTAATCCGGTAGAGAGAGAGAGAGAGGAAGAACGGGAGACAGAGCAGGGGGAAGACATTCGGCAAAGGACGGCGGGTCCGGGAATCGAACCCGGGTCGGCCGTTTCGCGACGCAGCGTGTTACATGGTTCGCCACTTGGGCACCCCGTTTTATTTGCATTTAGTACCAGTTTAAGATTAATAAGCGCATCCTGCAAAATATACATTGTACATTTTCAGAGGCTAGTTTTGGAGAGTCCACAACACAATGGACAACAGTCATCAGCATAGAGATGAGCCTGGCAACCCCTCAACAAAGATAATTTATATAAATAGTAAATATGGCAAATGTGTCAAAACCAACATTTGTTAACTTTGCATTAGAAGAGAGTGATCAACTGTGTCAAATGCTTTTGACAAATCTACAAAAAGTGCAGCAGAAATGTATTTTGTCAAGGTTGGATACAGAGTTGTGGCTGTGATAGTGCTTTTGTTTTGTTCTAAAACCAGATTGATGTGGTAATCTGATCTGAACGTTTACCAGTGATTCCAGGATTTTTGCTAGACAGGATAGCTTGGATATTGGTCGGTAGTTATTTAGATTACGTCTATCTCCATGACTCAGTATACATTCACATTTAGTCATCTAGCTGATGGTTTTATCAAAAGTGACTTACAAATTGTGTACAACATCAGCAGGAGGGGTACACCTCTGGGTAAGTGGTATTGTTCGACTAGCAGTGCCAAACTTACATTACTCACATTACTTTTGCGTTACACCTAAAACGATCTGCAATGCTTTCTCACCAAAGAGTTCTATACTGTATATCTCTCATTCAATGGGACAGGATGCAGAGGTTTGTTGTGCCAGGTGAAGAGAGAGGAAACTTGGCTCTCATCTGTGTCCTTGATGTGTTTCTCCTCTTCTCCTCTTGCAGCCAACACTTTAAACATCAGCAGGATGAAAACAAGTGGGAAAGTGTTTGCTAATTAAGTGTGGTGGAAAGTGTGGTGGAACTGAATTCATCAATTATGCTTGCGGACAGATCTTCATGATCGATCTAGGTTTAATGGTGAAATACATGGTACAAACTACAATGTATGTAAGTTGTGTAAGCCTGGCTATTAGAAGAACACTGAGGGAGAGAAGGGGACTCTGTCCTTAAGAGTAGAGAGGGGTGCAGGCTTTAGTCCCTTGGCTCTCCCCAAGGTGTAAGATTCAAATATTGTCTTGGGACAACCAAAAGGGATTCTTCCACATAAGTCAATAAAGAGGAAGGAGGCAATTTCCACCCTACATTGTAAAGCACCTTGAGTGTCTAGAAAAGCGCTATATAAATGCAAGTAATTATTATTATTATTATTATTATTATTATTATTATTATTATTATTATTATTATTTATTATTGTTATTATTATTATTATTATTATTATTATTATTATTATTATTATTATTATTATTATTATTATTATTATTATTATTATTATTATTATTATTATTATTATTATTATTATTATTATTATTATTATTATTATTATTATTATTATTATTATTAATAATAATGCTCATCTCTCCATGTCCAATACAAACTCCAGCACTATGACAGCGAACAAGAAGTGGTAAGATAGTGGCATTTCTCGATAGGTTTATAAGCTTATGCCAAGGCTTAGGCTTATCAATATTTATTATAATTCACAACACAGCATTATGATAGCAAACAGAGACAATCTGTTTTTTTTTTCTTCAAAAATTGCCAAAATTGACAGCTCTGAGCAGGCCTGCACTGCAGTATTGCCTGCAGTAATTATTCGTGAAGAAAACTTCACAGGTGTGACCCATTGTTAAATAAATAATAAATAACAGCGAATCAAAATAGGCTATTAACTTCATCTAAGCACGGTCTGTGCAGTTAAACTCTTGCCATTGAATGGAGGATTGATTGATTGACAGCCCTTGACATCCAATACACGGAGGTTGAATATGAGAGATTGCTGCATTGCAAAGTCAAAACGGGTCCAGCTGCATGTCCGGAGGATAGGTTTAGCTCGGGCCAATCTCAAGTTTCTCAAGTTTCTTTATTAGTTGTCATACAGAAGTACAGAATACTTTTATACAAAATGTAACATAAAGAAGCATTTTGTATAAAAGTATTCTGTACTTCTGTATGACAACTAATAAAGAAACTTGAGCAACTTGAGATTGGCCCGAGCTAAACCTATCCTCCGGACATGCAGCTGGACCCCTTTTTGACTATGTGAAAGTTGAGACTATGAGAAAGTTGTTGTTTAGTAGTTAGTAAGCTGTACAGCTATAACAAGTCAAGTCAGGCTAAATTAAACTTTGCGCCAACATTAGGACCGAAGTATAAACCAGCAACTGAGCAACATGAAGAAGTGGACTTATGCATCTGGATCAGAAAAAACGTTGTGGATGAAAAAGTAAGTAGGCTACAGTGCTTGTATGCTAACAGTAGCTAGCCAGCTTAGCCTACATCACAATGATAATCACCAAGCTAACTTACTGTACACACTGTAGGGCTGGGCAATTAATCGAAACAGAATCGCGATATCGATTCATAGACCTATGCAATCTCATTTCTAAGTTATGACTATTTGCTTTTATTATTATTATTATTATTTTTTTTTTTTTTTTTTTTTTAATTATTTTATCTGGGTTGAACATGATTTGTGGAACTCCCTCTGGTGTTGTGGTCGTGGTATTCACTGACCTTTGGGAAGTATTTCGACATGCACATGGGTATCTTAGTGGTGTAGTGTATCTTGTAGACCAGGCCCATTGCAAGTTGCTGTACTCTGTCGTCTACTCTAAGCCATCCTAGGTTGTCAAAGTGGACAGGGGTGAGGTGGGTTTTAGGAGTAAGGTCAAGCAGTAGTCTGACCAGTTTGTTTTGTGATGTTTGTAATCTTGTTTTTAGTGCCTTTGAGGTGCTTTGGTACCATGAGGTGCAAGCATAGTCGTAGTACCCTTGAATGAGTGCTCCTGTTAGAGTCTTCACGGTATTCTTGTTTACCAGAGAGGAGATCCGGTACAGGAATCTAGTTCGTTGGTTGACTTAGTTTTATTACATTGGATCCCATTTTGTCACAGGAAAGATTTGCCTCTATATGATGGAACCCAGGTAGGTAATTTCATCTTTCCTTTTAAGATAAGATAAGATATTCCTTTATTGATCCCCTTGGGGAAATTCAGGCATCATAGCAGCATGGGGGAAGGGGGGTACAGGTAGTGAAAACAACACAAGCAGTGTAAACAAATAGGTCAATATAATTTACTATCTAACTAACTGAAATATACATTATTCATTATTCACAGTATCACAGTATCCACATAAGGTGCAGTATGCATAAGGTAGTGTTATTGTCCTACTTGGGTTCCTATTAGTTCTAGGTCGATGTCTGGCAGCAGTCGCTGCCCACTGTTGTGGAGCCTGATGGCCACTGGTATGAAGGACTGTCCGAGGCGGTTAGTTGAGTGTCGGGGGGGTATGAGTCTGTGGCTTCCTTGTCACCTTCACCTAATATGTTTTGATCTGGTCAGGTGCGCTGTCACCTAAAATGTTTTGATCTGATCAGGTGCGCTGTCACCTAATATGTTTTGATCTGGTCAGGTGCGCTGTCACCTAATATGATTTCATCTGGTCAGGTGCGCTGTCACCTAATATGATTTCATCTGGTCAGGTGCACTGTCACCTAATATGTTTTCATCTGGTCAGGTCCGCTGTCACCTAATGTTAATATGTTTTCATCTGTGTCCACTGACACACAGTGGGGGATGTTTTAAAAATATTATTTAATATATAATATAATAATTTGTGCTTCACCTAAAAATGTTGTCAGCAGCCTCCACTGCATCCTAGTGGTATAGTGTTATGTACCAGGAGCCTGATCACTCCTGGGTCACTGTGCATGCAGGCCTGATCACTCCTGTGTCACGGGGCATGCAGGTGAGGGCTGCCAATTAGCTAATTAGTGCTGATTGGTTACCTGCTGGGAGCTTTAAGACCAGCCCTGGTAACACACATGCAGGGTCTGTGTTTAGAGGAGTGTTGGGTAACAGATAGCTTTGATAGAACAGAAGATCCTTGTACTTTAGTTTACACGAGTAATTCCTTGTTAGAGTAGCATTTTGAGTTTGAGCACAGGGTTTTGGTGTTGGTTTGCACATAGGTTGCGGGCCTTTGAGCCAGGGTCGTAACAGTTGGGCGCTCGTCCGGGATATTTACCCCTAGCAATTTGTTTGGTGTTTTTTTTTTGTGTTACACAGGGTGTCATGGTGTTATGGTTTGGGTGGTGTTTGTTACATATTATGTAACGTGGGGGCTTGAGCCGTTTCATCAAACAGGTGAGTATGCCTTATTTGTTTGTAATTTGATGTGACTACTTATGCTGTTAAAATATATAGTTTAGTGGGCACCACATGTAGATAGGGACATTATTTTCTGGTTGTTGGTTAGCTTCCTGTGCACCACATACTTTTTTTTTTTTTTTGCAAATTAGAAAGGTGCGCTCAGTAGAGCACACATTTCCACCGCGTCCCTTTATGGTTGTTATTATTGGCATTAGCATTCTTCAGTGGTTCTTCAGTGGTTCTTCAGTGGTTCTTCGTGGTTCTTCAGTGGTTCTTTAGTGGTTTTTCAGTGGTTCTTTAGTGGTTCTTCGTGGTTCGTTAGTGGTTCTTCGTGACTGTAAGGTAAAGTGAGTAGCTTGTGGTGACTGGTACAGTAACGATGGCTACCATTAAGGATTTTGTTGAGAACCCCTCTGACGAGATGTTGGGAAGGTTTTCCAAAGAGCAGCTTCTGAAGCTTGCTGTGCACTACAATGTGGAGCTTACTGCCAGTGAGAAGCGGTTAAAAACGACTGCCTTGGGGACTTTGAGGGCTATACTCATTGAGGAGCAGGTGATTGTGGCAACGGTGGATGAGCTTCTTTTGTCTGAGGTGTCTCCACAACTCTCTGGCGTGGCGGAAGGTGTTGCCATCGATTGGGGGCCTAGGGAGTTAGCATTTAGGGAAAAGCAGCTACAACAAGAGCGTGAGTTTAAGGAAAAACAGCTACAACAAGAGGACAGGAGAGATGAGAGAGAGCGGGAGCTTAAGGAAAAACAGCTACAACAAGAGGAGAGGAGAGAGGAGAGAGAGCACGATCGTGCAATGAAGGAGCTTGCATTTAAGCATGCTGCCTTGCAGGCGGGTGCTCTGCATCCAGAGTCACGTTCCGGTTTTGATGTAGGCAGGAATATTAGGATGGTGCCTCCATTTTTTGAGAAAGACGTGGAAAGATATTTTCCCCTTTTTGTGTCATGTGCCCTGTTTCCTAGTGTTGTTGTCTCTGTGTGGGTATGTGGGAGTGGTTGCAGGATTGGAACCTGGTGTGGAGGCAGTCCTCGAGGCATTCACAGCTGCTGGCGATCGGCAATCACCTGGCTACTAATACCCAGCTCATACTGCAAGCAAGACCACACCAGATTGTATTCTCAGCTAACCCTGTCAGTCATCGTTTTTTCTTTTTTCGTAAATCTTTTATTGCAGGTTGGCATAGCATACAATCAATTTCCTTTCTTTTCATATTCATTTCACATAGTAATAAACATCAAGAGATAAATTCCCCTGTCAAACAATTTTTTTGACAAGCGAAATATGTTCTCCCACACTGTGTCCCAGTTAATGTCCTCTTCTTCTACATTCAGGTCCTTGTTCCACTTTCCAGCTAGAGGTAAATCCTTGTGTGTCAGTGATTGGATGTGCAGGTACATTGTCGATACTAGTCTCCTGTTGGGGAATGTGGCCATCCATTCCACAATCGGGTGTGTCTGTAAGTTTGTGTCCCAAGGTACCGATCGCATTTGAAGGTATAGAAAGAAAGAGGTCCTGGGTACCTCCGAACGTATGTATACACAAATCCTGAAAACTAAAAAGCCCCTCTGAGTCCAAGATGTCCCCCAGATGTCTCACCCCTTTCGTTGCCCATTCCACCGACTCAAACGGCTTGCCACCCCTTGTAATATTCCTATTCTTCCACAAGGGGGTATCGTTGTGCCAATTCCAGTTACCTTCCAGACATAAATTTTCTCAACAACCCTAAAAGTACTGATTGTGTAGGCTATAATTTGGCCAAATTGTGTTCTGCATTGACTATCAGTCATGCAGAATAACACGTCCTCCAACTTTAACTGGTACAACAATATCTCTTCAATTTCTTTCCATGCGCCTGGTGTGGAATGGCCATGTTTTGAGTGGGCGTAATTGGAACGCTCGGTGGTACATCATAACATTTGGGAATGCTAACCCCCCTTCAAGTTTCGGTCTTTGCAGAGTAGAGAATTTAATCTTCGGGTGTTTCCCATTCCAAATATATCCCCTCAGTATTTTATCCACCCTTTTCCAGAATCCTATTGGCGGTGGAAGTGGTATCATCATGCTTATGACGTTTATTCGTGGCAGTATATTCATTTTCACAGTGGCAATCCTTGTCTGAAGTGAGGCAGGTAGTTTAACCCATCTATTTACATCTCTTTCAACCACTCTAAAGATACTCTCGTAGTTAGACTTCACTATATTGGGGAGAGAATTCTGTATATGCACACCCAGATATGTTATCTCCTTTCTTACAGGGATATCTTGGGGGAGTAACAGTGTTATATTTTTTGCGGCTCCATTCAGTAACATTAATGCAGATTTCGTCCAGTTAACCTTGTATCCTGACAATTTCCTATATTCTTCTAGCGTCGTCATCAGCAATGAGATACAGTAGATCAGTACGTCATCTGCGAATGCCGAGATTGTGTGCATAGACGACTTTATTTGGATAGGTGCAACAATTTGGTTCCTTCTGAGGTGTTGGGCTAATGGTTCAAGAGATAAAATAAATAAACTGGGCGAAATTCCGCATCCTTGTCGTGATCCCCTAAATATGGGGAAAGGGTCAGAGTGCAGTCCGTTGGTAACTACCATGGCTGTCGGTTTTGCATATAGAGTCTGTATCATATCTATGAAACCTTTTCCCATGCCAAATTTCTCTAGCACCGCCCATAGGTATTGCCACTCAAGGCTGTCAAAGGCTTTTTCGGCATCCAGCGACAGGACCGCACCCGGTGTATCCTGGTGTTGTGTCTCATGTATGATGTGTAGTAGCCGCCTGATGTTGTCCGCCGCTAGACGCCCTTTCATGAACCCGGTCTGGTCCCTATGAATCAATTTGTCCATGTATTTTTCTAGTCGTCGTGCTAATACTTTAGAGCACAACTTTTTATCTGAGTCGATAAGGGATATGAAATGAAATGTTTCATTAATCTCCTTTGGGTGCGAGACCAGTCCTTTAACATCTGATTTTATCGTGTCTATCGCAGCTCTTGATTCTGTCTGTTTTAGTTTCAACGCTAATAGTCTGCTGGGTTTGCTCCCGTTAAAGTAATAGTTCTGTCTTACCCTATGCATGATGAACTCTGCCCGTCTTCTTAAAAGGTCATTGAGCTCTAGTTTGGACACTTTTAACTTCCTGTAGGTGGACTCAGAGTATTTGTTTTCCAATTGTTTCTCCATTGACCTGCACGCTTCCTCCAGTGTATTGTTTATTGTTGTTTATTGTTTAAAAGGATCCCCATTAGCTGCCACCTAAGTGGCGAGCTAGTCTTCCTGGGGTCCACACAGAAAGACAACACAAAACACAAAACATAACAATACATATGATACATATGACAATCACAATTCACCTAATCAACAATAATAATCTAAAAACAGTAACACATTGTAGACATCATTATAAACATCAGAATATTTTGCTCACATATTTAAGTAGTGCATTCTCAGGTGGTATTTGAAAGACACTTTGCTATTCAATTGACTTATGTTCAGTGGGCAGTTATTCCAATGATTGATGGCACGATAAACAACATCCTCTTTAAAGCATTTGATTTTGGACGTGGTAACATAATCTGTCCATCATCGGCTGGCCTAGTAAAATAAGAATGAACGTGACTGCATCTGACAGTCTGTATACTGTATATTTTGTTGTTACAGTACGTTCTTAAGATGGGAGGCGTAGGTTGAAGTGAAGCTCCTAATAAACCCTTTGCTTGCCAGCCAGTTATATTATCGTATAGCTCTGCTCAGTGGCATAGTGCAAATACTCCACCTCAGTACTTGCGCACTGAATCAAAACTCACAATGTACCTTTACACATAGATATCTATATAGAACACTAGATAGCTTAAGGCGGAGTCACCAGCATCACTGAACCACCGCCATCTTGCTCGAGTCAGCCTTGAGTGAGGGTGAGTGAGCTGCACAGACAAAAATACTCATAACTCGCTGAAATATTGACGGATTTACAAACGGGTTGGTTTATTACAAGCATTATTAACGTGGCTATGATTCAAGATGTTTGAAAAAAAAAAAAAAAAAAATGCCTTTAAGTAAAAAAGTTGACATGAATGTTCTCAGTAGCTGAGCTGCCTCGAGCAAGATGGCCGCCCTACGACAACGTCGCTCTACATTGGCCGGCAGTGCGGGTAAGCTATCTAGTGTTCTATATAGATATCTATGCCTTTACATACCAACATCTGTCTGACCACACCCCCATCCGCTACCTACATAAGCAGGGGTGTGGCCATGCCCTCATCTCCTTCTTCACTTTCACCACAAGGAAGTGCCTGTATACCAAACACTTTGAGCTAGGTTGTTAAAGGTCTGAAGAAAGTTGAGAAAGCGTTCACATTATTTCTTGTTCTTTTCTTTCTCTCATAATTTCAATAGAAAAGAACTAAGCTATAATGTTTACCTCGGGGGGTCGCGCTAGCAACGTCGCCCTTCACCAGCGGTACTCCGTTGCCTCCTCCATCGTGCGTCTTGGGGCAGGTTTGACTCCGCGGTCGTGGAGTCGCGCCCGATCGGCGTCTGGTGGGTAGCTTGCCTCTCCAAGGAGCTGGTGCACCAGCGGCATCTCCTGTGAGATGGCCTGGTTCCTGCTCTGGTTCCTCCACCGCTGGGGGGCCGTCTGCCGATGGGCAGCCGGCTCCTCTCGTGGCGGAGGATTTGAGACGCATACTTTTCGCTTCTGCTCGCTCCCGTCGTAGGAGGGTAGCTTGCAGGGGCGAACGGCCTGGTTTCGGTGAGCTGCTGGAGCCTGCGTCTGCTTCTCCGTGGCCGATGGAAACGGAGGATTACATGGTGGAGACAGATGCATTCTTGTTTGACGCTCTGGTGGATACACATCACTCTCCCTTTCAGGATGTGGCAGTGGGTGATATGTCTCCTTGGGGTTCCTCGTATTCTGGTGTTGGGTTAGAACCTCCGACTCAGCGACGGGATGCCCTGCTATCAGCCACATCGGATGGTGGCTCTGCAATGGGCAGTAGCCTCTCGTATGTGAGGGACGCGGGCTCAGTGGAGGAAGGTGCGCATGGGGAACTACGTGCCTTGTTCCCGGAGCTCATGGCGGCAGCAGTAGTCGCAAACGGCGTGCCGCTGCCGCAGCCACTGCCTGCTCCTGTCCCCAATGATTTAATAGGTCATCTATGGCAACGTCGTCCTGTGAGGGAGACGGGCGTTGTCTGCCCATTTTTCCCCTCAATGGAGGCCTACGTACGTCAGGGACAGGTGGTCTCCCACATCACTGGCCTCACCCCCGCCTACGTGCAAGTCACGAGGGTGGTGGGTCTGGTCGAGGGAATGAAGGAAGGGGTGCCTCGGCTTGATAGACCGATGGCGTCTCTCCTTTGTCCTGAGGTGGTGTGGGAGCCGTTGCGGAAGCCGGTTCCCCACGGGAAATCGGCAAGGCGGTTGGCCAACTGGAGCGACCAGTCGTTCATCGCCGGAACTCAAACCCTAGCTGCTACGTCCAACATCGCGCAGCTAGCGCGGTTTATGTCCGGGATAATGACGGGCGGTACGATGCTGACCGAACAACATGTTCAGCACGCCCAGGCGGCCGGAGCCATCCTACATCTGATCCAGCTGCAGGCCATAGCCGCCGGGAAGGTACGCGCCCTGGCCACTCTATCCCAGCGCCATCTTTGGCTGGAGCAGGCGAGAGTGCCGGACAGTAAGAGGCTTCCCCTGCTTACGGCACCCCTCTCCGATGCTGGGCTCTTCGGGTCGGCGATGCAGCTCATGACTGCAACCTGCAGGGATATGGAGGAGGAGCGGGCGGTGCTCCAGCCCCATTTCCCCCCACCCGATGTCGTCGGTGGAGTCAGACGGAGGCCTCGTCGTCGGGGACCCGCGACCGATGCCACCGCCACTACCACCGCCACTGCTGGCCCTTCGGCGAAGAAGGCCAGGAGGAGAGAGGGCGCCTCAACCACCGCAGCCGGCCCACCCACGCCCGGAGGTGACGGTAGGGATCGTCGAGACCAGGCACCCCTGTACCGTCCCTCCGGGGCTAAAGCTCCCCGGGGTGGCAAGCCACGAGCGGCTCGTGGCAGGCGCCGCTGATGTGACTTTTTCCTTGACTCCTCACCTATCACGGTCGGTTGAGTCATGGGATTCCCCCGTCATAGAATATGTCACTGGGCATGTTTTTATTGGTCGCTGACTTCCGTGAGTTCTTTACAGGCCCCATGTGTGGTTCTCTGTTATTGTCAAGTTGTCTTGGCAGAGCGTAGGGACTTGGTGTTCTGCTACGCTCGATATATGTGTAACTTGAGCCTTTTGGTCACATGGCTCAATGTTACATTGACTTTTCAAGTTGTTGCTCACGTGGGAAGTTTCTCTGGGGGTTCCCGTCCCCTCCTTGTGGAGTAGGTTGACGGGGTATTGTCTTTTACCCTCAGCCGCGTCACATGGGACCCATGTCCGTCTTCTTTTTTCTCTTTTTTATAGAAAAGAGGAAATAAAGAACAACGGCTTCTTGTCGTTCTCCCAGGCGGCTTGGAGGAACAATGTCTGGTGTCTTGTTAGACTATCCATTGATGTGTTTTGGGTCTCGACGTGTACATAGTGCTGGCCCTGGGTGCTTCTCATAAGAATCACGCATGGGCCTGCGCGCCTTGGTTGCTCATCATTAAAACGGCATTTTTATGGGGCGACTGGGATGGAGTCTGTCTCTTCCGAGTGCCAGTGTTGTCTCGATGAATTCTCATTCATATCTGGGGGATGTTAACGGAATAGATCAAAGCATAGGTAGAGGGGTCTCACGCCCTTGGGGTGGGCCACCGAGCGTGGTACGTAAGGGACCGTCTGGGTGGCACCCTCTATAATGTTTTAGATCGACAAACGTACCTACCCCCCTCCTAGTGTTGGGGATGTCGGCATAGGCGGAGTTTGAACTTGACGCCAGGGGGTGCGACTGCTTGACGAACTATACACGCGATTTTTTTGACCTTTTTTTATTTTATTTAGGTATCTAAGATGCTAATTCATCTGTATCTGGATAACCAATGAACGGATTCTGTCGGGGCAGGTAGCGTTATTTCGGGGAAATTGATATCTATAGTCAGGTATATTTTTCGTCCATGAAAAATGGAGGCTCTAATTATTATTATTCATAGAGACTCTCGAGCAATAATAATTATTACAGCCTCCATTTTTCGTGGACGAAAAATATACAAGACTATGGATATCAATTTTCCCGAAATAACGCTACCTGCCTCGACAAAATCCGTGCATTGGTTATCCAGATACATTAATTATCATCTCAGAATAAGTGGCTTTGTACAAGCATTACAATGTACTATCCGCAGGGCATTCTGCTGCTGCGAATGGTGGTGCTTGGCTGCGCGTTAACCCTTTCACTGCCACACTACAGAAGGTTCGCCTTATAATGTGACATGATTACTACTATAAAATGAATGTATTGTAAAACAAAACATAATAGAATTCAGATTTGTTTCTCACAATTATTATAATTTTATTAAAATAAAAATAATCTTGAAGAAGGAAATACTAAAATAAAAAGACCACAACAAGTATATTGCTGCTCCACTAGACCACTTTACTGTACCAAACATGACATACAAAAATAACAATACTGTGCAACACTCTGCCAAGCGCACAGCCGCGCACACGTATGCATACAGTAGGTTGTCTTGTCAAAGGCTGTACAAACAAACTCTCGCTCACCTAGTGGAGAGTCAGGCGCCTTTTTTTGCGTCCATCATAAATGTCCACAATCTTCTCCGGTTCCAGCTTTGCCGTTATATCATTCTCAATGTTCAGAATGGACAGAGAAGAAAACCTTTTATCACCCATTGTTGATCACAGCCAATTTCGGATCCTTCTCATGGCAGAGAAACTTCTCTCTGTGGTAGCAGATCCAATGGGTAGAGTGAGTGCCAACTGTAGCAACTTGTACAGATTTGGATAGCTGCCCTTTGTAACAGTCTTTTTAAGATGATCAAGTGAAACAACTGTGTCACAAGACGCCTTTACAAGATCCATCTCTGATCCAACCAGAATAGGGTTGATTTTCAGCGGCTGTGCATATTTTTCCAGGAGAGGTTCGATTCCTTTTTTGTCACATGTAAACACTGCTGCACATGCCTGTGCAAGTGGTATTGCCTCTCCTGTGAATCGCCTGTCCAGTTCGCTGATGAGAGTATCCAGTACAGGTAGAAATAGGTGTTGGTGACGAAATCCAGGTGTGTGTGTGTGTCTCTCTGCTGTGTCAGTGTCACCCTCTGACACTGTCACAGTCACTACTGCACTGTCACGTTCAGTTTCATGCATTTCCCTTTGGCCCAAAGTAGACGTAACCAAATAACTGTCGAGGGCAGTGGGAGGTCTCGTGGCCCGTTTACGTTTGGGTGCTGTCGCTGCATCGGGGTCAACAGCAGTTTGGGTTGCATCATCATCATCAGGCACGTTGTTGTCCTTGCAGAACGTTTTGACTGATTCCCACACGTCGCTCCATGCATCTGTCTGCCTCTGAGATTTGAAGTGCGCTTTCAGATTGTTAGTGTATCCTACAGCTTCGGAGAGTGTGCAATTGGTGGACTGTAGGCACTTGTGCGTAACATGAATCGTACGCAGTATGCCTTCAAATACAATGAGACATGTAATGAATGACATTCTTGTCAAGTGTTCATAAAGGCCAGTGGCGTCAGGAGACCACCTTCCTCCCTCTTCACTAATTTCTTTGAGGCAGGCTATAATAGCGGAATAGTGGGTCTTAACCGCATGCACAGATTTCCACTTGCATGCCCATCTCGTTTCACTGGGCTGTACAATCTCAGTTTGCTTCAAATTCAGAGATTTCTGGATTTCAATAAATCTATGGTGATTTGACGGTTGTGCAAATACACAGTACAGCTTATCAATGACATTCAGGAATGTTTTCACGCTGCGGTTGGCAGTGCAAGACTCAACAAGCACCAGATTTAGTTTGTGTGCCAAGCAGTGTATGTAGACTGCGTACGGATAGGTCTCTTTGATGCGCTGCTGCACGCCTGAAACGTGACCCGACATTACGGAGGCGCCGTCATAACTCTGAGCAACAATTGTGATGTTTTTTAAACCACCCATCTCCAGTCCTGTGTTTATAGCGTCCACTATAGCAGCTGCACCACGAGATGCTGAGCAATCAATAAAACACAGAAAACGCTCCTTGATTTCAAGCTGCTCAACGTATCTTAAACAAATTGACAATTGTTCCGTCTGCCATAATACTGAAGAAACCAGTATTCTGTACTGTTTCTGCAATATCTGCATAAACCAAGTTTGCACAGATATCAATTATTTCATTCTGGAATTCTGGGCTTGTTGAATTAAAATAAGTTGTCTGCATGCTTTCAAATCCTTTATCATATTTAGAGAAGAAGCTGCACACCTCAATAAAATTGCCCCGTGTTTCTGAATCTATCCCCTCCCTGTGTCCACGGAAAGGCAATCCAAGTTTAGACAATAGCCTAATAATATCAACAACTTTGGACAGATACAACCTGTTCTTCTCTACAGTAGCTTTGTGACTTTCTGAAAGTTTAGCTGCAATAGACCCTGAAGATGCACTCTTTTTAAAGTGATCCCATTTAATCATGCAACTCTTATGGGCATCGGATATCGCATGTTTATCCAGTTTCGAGCCCAGTTTATTCCAGGCACTCACGCCGGTATTACGAAATGAGTCCACGACGTTGCTGTCATTCTGGAAGTGTCGGCAGGCAAAACAAAACACTGCATCCTTTAAAACGGAATATTCCATCCACGCATGCGTCTCGTAATAGAAGGTGGAAAATGAACGGTTGTTTTTTGCTATTAACTTTGTGGGGAATTGCTGTAAGATAGGCTGCTTTGGACAGCCGTGTTTTTCCCCAAGATCACCATGATCCACTACCTCCACTGATGGCCCCGGGGCAGGTGGGGGGGGCGGCGGGTTTGTTGTGTCCAAACTGCCCGGACACGGTGGTTGTGACTGCTCTGCTGGGGGTGCGGGGGGCAGGCGGGGCAGCTGCCTCTCTGCTGGAGACCCCAGCGCCGGTGACTCTTCTACGGGGTCGGTAGCAGCTGTGGCGCCGGTGCTCGTTGTTGGCGGGTGATGCTGCTGCTGGACGGGTGGAGCAGGCCGCGGCTGTGGCTCTTTTTGTTTGTGCGGGGGTGCGGGTGGAGGCCGCGGCTGTGGCTCTTTTTGTTTGTGCGGGGGTGCGGGTGGAGGCCGCGGCTTTAGAAATTTACGGATATCCATATTTACTTTACGTTTTCAAAACGTCGTTTTCCAATACTACAGGTAAGGTAGGTCGTGTGACTCGTGTACTAGGAAGGAAGAGGTCAGAGGTGGGTTAGTTCAAGTTCAAACTCCGCCTATGACACGCAAGGTTACCACCTGCTGCGTGTCTGTCTGACTGACTCACTTCCGTCACAAGTCATTACGAAAATAATATAATGTGACATGATTACTACTATAAAATGAATGTATTGTAAAACAAAACATAATAGAATTCAGATTTGTTTCTCACAATTATTATAATTTTATTAAAATAAAAATAATATTGATTAAAAAAAAAAAAAAAAAAAAAGCAATTTCACCCCCGGCCACCAGGGGGTGCAATGCACCCCCTGCACCCCCATAAACTCCGCCCATGGATGTCGGCATGATTAGGGCACAGGACTGGTTCTGGTCGCGCCGGTCCAGGTCAGTTAACCCGTTGTCCGCCGGGAACGCAGATCTGCTGTTCTGGTACCCTGAGGGACTTGTGCTTTTTTCGGGGGGGAAAATGCCGGGTCAGCCCGGGTGTCACAGGGTTTTGACGTTATGGAGATGTTCGTGGTTGTGTTACTGCGTGTTACCCCTCACTGTTGCTTGGTCCATGTTGTGTTGTACCTTGCGCTGCGCTAAGGGACCCTGGTCCTTCTCCATTCTTCTCGCCCCTCTCTTCTCCTGCTTAAGCATGGCTGGGAGGGGGCTGTTGAGGTGGTTCTTATGGAACTCCTCTGGCATCCCTGTGTACGTCCCGGTCCGCCGGGCCTGGTCCGAAATTGTTTTCGTCAACCCGTAGGCCTGGGATAACCCCTTTTTGAAAACTGAAACACTTGTACTGCGGTATAGCCAGTGTATACCCGCAGGTGAGTTTTGGAGTTATTTCTTGAGAGTTATAGGAACAACCACCTCATGTTTGAACCAAGGGGGTGGTTGGTTCCCTGGTATGTTGGAGCGGAGTCAACTCCCGGGTTACTCCGTTTGAGTGTGCCCCCGCACGTTTCATGACGTCTGCCAATCATGTCAGCCTTCTCTGCCTCGACCCCTCTAGAGTGTCGGGGGGTTTTTGTGGAGGCTGTGACATGGTGCACAACAATGCCAGCATACGCCCCTTCCGCCGGGGTGCTGTTTCAGCTGACCCCTTTGGTGCCTGTCTAGTCCGCAGTGCTCCAGGCTCAAGTCGAGTGCCTGTTGCCTGGATTGAGGGGTCGACCTCTTCTAGAGGTCGTCTCCCCTGTGCGCTGCCTGCTCCCGCTGTAGGTGTAGCCTCTTGAGTGCTTCGAGTTTACAGCCATGCCACCCTGAACACGCCCGATTTCGGAGGCGGTATAGGTTCAGGCCTGGGTTGTGCTTGGATGGGTGACTGCCTGAGTATACCAGGGTCAGTGAGTCAGACGGCGTGCTATTGGGGGGAAGGGCCTGCTCTTGGATGGGCCCTGTCCGAATACGCTGGCGATGTGGGGGGCGGTGTCACTAGTGACCGCCTGGTGAGGTCTCGATGCTGTGGCGTCATTGGCCTCTCCAGGCCCCCTTTTTCAGGGGGGGTCCTGTCCCTTCTGGGTCTGGGTCCTCTTTCGTGCTCCGCTGCTACGGCCTTGCCACGTGGTTGAGCTTTGCTCTTGACCCTGTGATTTTAGGGGTGGTAACGGGGGTTTGTTCCTTTTTCCGTTCGTTCCCTAGTGGCATGCGGGTTGTGCGTTTGTGTAGTCGTGGGTACGCCCCACGGTCTGCTCACCCTGTGCGTTGAGTTGCTTAAGCTCCTCTTCACGCAGTCGGATCCATCTCCCTTCCGTCCTCCAATAGGGAGGGTCGGGGGGGCTCGGGTCCTCCCCGGTTCTGATGGTTGTGGGGGGCCTCAGCGGGGTACATTTGTCGAGCTCAGCTCTGCTCAGCTCCTGTGTTGCACTATGACGCTGAGCAGAGCTATACGATAATATAACGTACGGTTATGTATATAACCATAGTTATATGAGTATAGTGACGCTCAGCGTCAGGACTCCCCTGAGCACCCCTTGATCTTGCCTTGTGGTGAAAGATTGGGAAGGAGATGAGGGCATGGCCACACCCCTGCTTATGTAGGTAGCGGATGGGGGTGTGGTCAGACAGATGTTGGTATGTAAAGGTGTATTGTGAGTTTTTATTCAGTGCGCAAGTACTGAGGTGGAGTATTTGCACTATGACGCTGAGCGTCACTATACTCATATAACTATGGTTATATACATAACCGTACGATAAATCTAGAGTCTTCAACTGACCCCTCGTTATGTTCTAAGAATTCGGGAAATTGCTTTCTAAATTTAGTGATAAATGTTTGATCCTGTAGGAGTGTTGCATTGAATCGCCATCTACTGTAGGTGTTTTGTTTAATTTGAAGCTCAAGTCCACCTTCATCATCAACGGATTGTGGTCAGATAGTACCGCTGGCAGTATCTGCATGGGGTCTGCGCAGTTCTTCATGGCCTCTGGACATTAGAAAATAGTCAATTCTCGAATGAGATCTATGATATGCTGAAAAGCATGTGTAGTCTTTGGAACCTGGATTTTGCATGCGCCATATATCTAGTAAATTGAGGTCTTCTAACATATTCAGAGCCTTTGATGCTGCTATTTGGCCGGGGGCTGCAGATGTGTTAGATCTGTCCAACCTAATGTCACACACCGCGTTCATATCCCCACCGATGATCAATTCATAATCTATTAATGATAGTAATTCTTTGGTGAGTTCAGGGGAAAAGTCTTGTCAAATATCGTTGGTGCATAGATTGAAATGAATGCCACTTTCTTCACATAATGGATGTGCACATGTATGCTATTTGCCCAGAGGAGTTCCCACTACACTCTTCTATTACCAATGCTGAGTTCCCCTTTTTTTTTATCAAGGTTTTTTTATTTGAGATTTTGTTTTTACAGGTGGTCCCACATGGGCCAAAATAAAATAAAAATAAAATAAGGCCCTCCCTCCCCCCACCCCTATACCAGACAAAATCATTCTACAATATCTTAGATCATTTGTTAATCATTGTTTTTCCTTTTAGCTTTTAAATCACCCGACAGCAGTCACATATCCCTTGTATTCTGCAGATAGAGAAGAGGAAAAGTAAGAACATAATAGGACAAATAAACCGTAACAAGCTGAGAGACCAGGGAAGCCAGTCAGATCGCCTCTGTCACATTATCCGCTTCCATACCCTCAAAGAAAGTTAGGAAAGGATCCCAAATATTGTGGAATTTTTCGGTACAGCCTCTGGTAGTATACCTGATCTTCTCCAATTTAATATGATACATGACCTCTCTCATCCAGTGGCCGAAGACAGGCGGTCCCGGGTCCTTCCATTTGAATAGTATCAGCCTTCTGGCCAAAAGTGAGCAGAAGGCCAACATTCTAGATTCCCACCATCTAAAGTGGATGTCCGCTGGGGCCACTCCGAACAATGCAATAATGGTGATGGCTCCACTTCCTTTCCAAATATCTTAGAGAAGGTGTCAAAGATGGTCTGCCAGTAGGTGTGCAACTTTGGGCACATCCAGAACATGTGGAGCAGAGTGGCTGGAGCCTGTCTACAGCGGTCGCATAGAGGGTCTATGTCGGGATATATCTTAGAGAGCCTGTCTTTAGACCAATGCAGTCGGTGTACAATTTTAAATTGGATAACCGCATGTTTAAGGCAAATGGAAGAGGAGAAAATCCCCTGTATTATCTTGTCCCATGTGACCTCTGTGATTGGTTCACCTAAGTCAGTCTCCCATCTGCCCCTGAGGAGGTCTAAAGGTGTCGAGTTGCTTCTATTAAGTAGTTCATAAATTCTGCTTATAGCCTGTTTCTGGATCAGTTTACAGTTCAAGATTGAGTCTAAAAGGGAGGCCGGAGGGCACACTGGGTAGCAGTCCGAGTTCGAAGTTACGAAGCTCCGGAGTTGCAAGTATCTATAGAAGTGTGACCTAGGGATCTTGTATTTTTGTACTAGCTGATCAAAGGAGGCAAAGTTGCCATCTATATAGAGGTCAGACAGCGTAATCACTCCACTCCCAACCCAACTGTCAAAGGCCTTATCCATCGTTGATGGGACAGACATGTGATTTCTTGTGATCGGAGCAGCCAGTGATAGTTCCCTGAGGGAGAAGGTTCTTCTAAATTGGTTCCACACTTTTATAGAGTGGATGACAACTGGGTTCGAGGTAAAGCTAGATATGGGCTGTGTGAACGGGAGCTTAGTACATAACAAGGCAGATAGGGAGGTGAATTTAACCGATGCACTCTCCAGTACTGTCCACCAGGGGGCTGTGTCCTCCCCCCTTACCCAGTATAATAACGATCTTATGTTTGCTGCCCAGTAGTAGTAAATAAAGCGCCATCCCACCCATTACGCGGGGTCTCTGCAGCATAGATCTTTTGAGCCGGGGCGGTTTTTTGTTCCAGATAAAGGAAGATATCTGGTTGTTTATCTTGGAGAAGAATGTTTTCGGCAATACATTCATCTTTATTGTGTTGATTCTCCCACCCAGGGATAGCGACAGGGGGTCCCAACGTTCAATATCTCTCGCCAGGTTGGACAGTAAGGGTTGATAGTTAGCCATATATAGGTCCTTATGTTCATGCATGATCCATATCCCGAGGTACTTGAACTTTTTAGGGCTAATTTTAAACGGAAATGTGCTCAGAGGTATCCGATCCGCCGAGGTGCCAACGGGCATCAGTTCGCTTTTTTGAATGTTGATTTTGTATCCGGATATTTTGCCGAAGTCCGCAAGTAGGGTCATCAACCGAGGAAGACTCGTTTGGGGTTGTGATATGTACAGCAACATGTCGTCCGCGTAGAGCGAGACTTTATGCTCCGAGCCCGCGCGCATGATCCCTTTGATATCGGTATTCTGCCTCAGAGCCAGCGCAAGGGGCTCCATTGCGATCGCGAATAGGAGTGGAGATAAAGGACATCCCTGTCTCGTACCCCTATGGAGTTCAAAGTAGGTGGATAGATTGTTGTTGGTGCGAACGGCAGCCATCGGAGACGTATATAGAATTTTAATCCAAGCTATGAGCTTAGGGCCAAACCCAAACCTCTCCAGAGCGTGGAAAAGATAGTCCCACTCCACCCGATCAAACGCTTTTTCCGCATCAAGGGAGAGGACCACCTCAGGTGTTCCGGGTGGAGAGGGGCTATACAGGATATTTAGAAGGCGTCTGATATTAAAGAAAGAGTATCGATTCTTGATGAAGCCTGTTTGGTCCGGCGAGATAATCGAGGGGAGAACCCCCTCCAGACGACGGGCCAGAACCTTAGCGAGAACCTTGACATCGGCGTTAAGGAGGGAAATTGGACGGAACGAGCCGCATTCCAGGGGGTTCTTGTCTTTCCTAAGGATTAAGGAGATAACACCTGGGTTGAGAATTTTTTGTAGAAATCTGTAGGGTAGCCGTCTGGCCCCGGGGACTTGCCACTCTGTATAAATCTAATCGCTGACGTAATCTCTGCAACCGTAAGTTCCTCCTCCAGATCTGCGGCCCTCTCTGGGTCGACTGTCGGGACGCGGAGGGTCCTATAAAAATCGTCTAGCGCGGAGGGCCCCACTTGCGAGTCCGAGGTGTATAACGATTGGTAGAAAGTTTTAAAGCTTTTATTAATTTTAAGGTTGTCAGTGGATTTTGAGCCCCGCTCGTCGTTGATAGTGGGGATGGACTGGTTGGCAGTTCTTTGTTGGCAGCTGATGGGCAAGTATCCGTCCGGCCTTTTCCCCATGTTCATAGTACCTCTGTCGCGTTTTAGTAATGAGGTACTCAGCCTGTCGCGTTGACAGGTCAAACTCAGTTCGCAGCGATATACGTTTTTTCAACATGTCGGTTGATGGCGAGTGGCAATGTAGTCTATCTAGCTCCAAAATCTCGTCCGTCAGTTGCTTAAGGCGTGCCGTGTTTATCTTCTTTTGGTTGGCGCAATATGAAATCACCTGTCCCCTTAAGTACGCCTTCAGTGATTCCCAAATGGTTAAAGAAGACATTCCCGGAGTCTTATTAATGTCGAGAAATAATGTAATTTCCGAGGTGAAGCTTGTGAAGGCTTCCTCCGACAGAAGCAACGGGTTGAGTCTCCACTGGCGGTGGCCGAGCCGTGTATTCGGGATACTCATTTTCATAACTAAGGGACCACGGTCCGAGATAACTATCGCTCCGTATTCGCATTTGGTTACGAGGGGAAGGAGTCTCTTATCCAGGAGAAAGCTGTCTATGCGCGAGAAGGTGTTATGGACCGGGGGAAAAAAGGAGTATCCTCTGGATGTAGGATTACGAAACCGCCACATGTCAGCCACCCCATATGATTTAAGAAAGCGCCGGATTGCACGGGACGAGCTAGACTGGGGGGCCTTCCTGGGCTAGCTACGGTCCAGCACCGGGGAGAGTGCACAATTCATGTCGCCGCCAAGGATGAGATGGTGCAAGGTCATATCCGGTAGGTGGGAAAAAAGGCTGGTGAAGAACGTAGGGTTGTCCCAGTTTGGTGCCTAGATATTAGCCAAAATGACCGGAAATGAATGCAGTTTCCCCACCACTATAATATAGCGCCCTGCAGGTTCGGCCTCTAAACTTGACATAGTAAATGGCGTGTTTTTATCTATCAAAATGGCTGCTCCT
This sequence comes from Notolepis coatsorum, assembly GCF_963971535.1. Lineage (NCBI taxonomy): Eukaryota > Metazoa > Chordata > Actinopteri > Aulopiformes > Paralepididae > Notolepis > Notolepis coatsorum. Next base: position 180,436,611 of record NC_140166.1, on the reverse strand, counting down.
CTGGCCTTTGTGTGGAAGTTGGAGTGATACATCTGTCCCACCCATCCTCCCCCCAGTCGAGCATGGTCCGCAGTTTTTAAATGCGTCTCCTGTAAAAACGCTATGTCTGCATTGAGTTGTTTTAAATGTGTAAGTACCTTCTTACGCTTTACTGGGTGGTTGAGTGATTTAACATTCCAACTCACGAAATTGACAGAGCACCCTTCCAGCCCCATGGTATCACCCGTGTCGATCATAGTAGATGAGAGAGGCCATGCATCTGGAACCTATAGAGAGCTCAGCACAACTGCAGGTGAAAAGCAAAACAGACGTCTGATCAGTTAAGCATGTTGAATGTACAAGTCCGGTAACCCCCCCCTGACACCTATAAAAAACAAGGTGCCCAAAATACCCTTCAGAAACTAATCCACACATAATGTGCTTATGTTGGAGGTGTTCTACCTATGGAACCTTACTCAGATCTTGGTATTATATAAGGTCTTCAGCTGTCCAGTGGGATACACCCAACCAGGTAGGGTAATATAGGTGGCAGCGGTGAACGGTAAGCATAACAATAATACATTAACATTAACAACCTCACATCAAGCAGGCCCTGAAATAAGGCAAAACATCTTACTCCCGAGCAAGGGCAACCAACATGCCCCGTTAAACACAAAAAAGGGTGCCTGATTGGGTGATATAGAATAAAATAAATTGGAAGAGGTGTGGGAGTGTGCGTGTGTCCATGCGTCTACAAATGGGTGTGTACCTGGGCATATGCCCTTCAGTGTTCGTGCATTTGCGTGCACGTGATCCTATGTGTGTGTGTGTATGGATGTATCGGACACAGCCAAGGTGTAAACGTATGGGTGTGTAGGCGTGAGTGCCCCCGTGTCTGTATAATGTGTAAATGTGTATACGTGTGTCTTAATGTGTGTCTGTGCATGCGCGTAGTGCACGCCCACGTGTGTGTAGTACGCCTAGAATCTCTAGGTAGTGCATCCATTAGGTATGCGGACGCGTGCGCCATCTTAGGTGTGAGCATGTGTGTACATATTTATATGTCTGTATGTGTATACACACATTGTCCTATTGGGGCCAAAATTATACACTGTTCACATCGTCTGTACATCATAAGTGTAACTGAGGGGTACAATTCCCTGACTGTATTGTTAGATATGATACTTACTACCACTACCTCTTGTACTTTAGACTCTGGCCACCCAGTACTAGGTATAAATAATTATGATAAACACTCCCACCTGATGAAACGGATCCAACACAAATGTACCAAGTCGAAAGTCTGCGTTTAATAATAATACATAGCAAAAGGTATGTACAACGATCACTTAATTACATTTATGATTTGAAATAGTATGCACTTTTATGGCAAATGAGTATTCGTAGGTAGATCAATATCGAATGTCCAATCTCTGATTGCGCAGGAAGCAAATATACAACCTGGAATATTTAGGGAACAATAGCAATGATACTTGAATGATTATATAGCTGGATACACTAGGGGAAGGTTCCGACTGCTTGTAGGACAGCTGGAGGGGGGGGGGTAGAGTCTGGCTGTATCCCGTCTGGCCGAGGGTATCCTGGGAGAGCCCACAGTCGTGCGACCCGGTGCCCAGCGATCCTCGATCCACAGATGAAAGCAGTTGGACTCTCTGTGGCCGGCGTCCTCCGGTCCACGATGGAGAGACGTGAGGCGACCTCGTCGTGTAGAGCGTCTTCTCACCTGTCGTCCTCTCCGGGGGGGGTATTTCCAACACACCGCAGTGTTGGCCTTTATCCATAGAATAATCAAAGTACTCAAAGCATAATCCAAGCCGGGGAAGGCTAGCCGTCGTCGGTAGAATAATCCAATATACAGGTCCACTCGCTCTTTGGCCTGGAGCTCCTCGGGTGCAGCTTCACGTGGGGTCAACCACCCTGGATAAGCGTCCAGCTGATGCCCGAAACGATGGGGGTGCTGATTACTATAGAACTCTTACCGCACGAGGCACTACATATGAATAGACTATGTGGTAATATTGACGTTGTATTTCATAAATAATATGTGTGAATAATTAGAGAGTCATAATGTAGGAGAGACAGACATTTCACACCAACCCCCTCGCATGAGAAGGCTGCATACCCAAATGGTATATAGGGGAATAGTTACAAGTCACAAAGCCCTCACTCAAACTGACTGTATGTAAATGCTGATTACATGCTGAAGAGTCATGGATCTATTAATCAACTGTTTAGTATCAAAAGAGTAAACCATAATATTAGAAATAAGGTTTGAAGGGTGATTACACTCGTGTTAAAGAAGTCATCACAGCTACTCTGCCAACTAGCAGGGGTGACGAGAGCTACTCTCCACCCCCACTCTGTGATCAGATTAGTACTATATGGTAATTTGGCCCAAAAGTGTATTCACACCCCCCACCAGAAGGACATCAGGCCAGCCCCCCCGTGAGAAGACACACAGAGAAACCCAGAGGGAGGGGCTGCCAGCGCCCGCAGGACACCGCTCACAGAAGGCGCCCACAGGAGATGCATGATTGGATCAACTGTAATAGTGAACTGGATTCTATTTTGGCTAGAAGTTGGGTATATAAGGAAGAGACAAATTGTAATTCGGGAGCTCTCAGACCAGACACAACCCCAGGGGGTCTGTTGGGCTCCACCGCTCCTTCCACCACCAGAGAGACTGACTGATGCATTTTATGTGAGTAAATCATGGGAAAACACCATTTGTTGTTTAAAGTTTAGTGTAAATCCTTAATATCTGAAACCAGATTTACTCATGTATAAATGTGTGCAGCATGGTCAATGTATGTTCAGATTATGTTACCGACTGTTTCATGTACATTATTGAGGTTTGAGATGCAAACCTGATTGTGATATTTCTGTACAACAGACAGCCCTGTTAATGTTCTCTGATAATCTTTTGTATGTAGAAGTCAACCTTTTATTCACCCTTGGCCCTGACTCAAATAAATCAGTTGAGTTGAACTACAGTTCCGGTTTGTCTGGCGTACACGTTTTATTCCTCATCTGCTAAGTCAGATGAGGAGACCAACAATTCTATCAAGTATGAATCTTTCCTCCTCCTTCCAGATAGTCAATCTCATTGTGTTGTACTACAATAACCTCAAATTATTGTAGAAAGTCTGTGGGAATTTACCACAGAAATTGTGCCGTTCTTCCCATCCTTTGTGTCTCCCCCTGAAAAGGTGCGGTAGGGTCTTGTCATATGTATCATATCTGGACCTTGCTGTGTGTTGGGGACACGGGGCAAAGAGCTGGGGTGTTGCTGCGTTTGGAGTGATAGACGAGGGGCTTGTTGTCTGAATGGAGGAGGGAGAGGGACAGGATGAAGGTTGGTTGTGTACGCCACTGTTTGGGGCCCACGGTGAATATGGCTTCTGCATGCAGGGTTGGGGGTGCGGTGTCTTAGGTTAGGATGTCCGGAGGTATGAAGATCGCGCTTGTTGTGCAGTGAACATGCAAACGTGGGCTTTTTATGTTTGTATGTTTATTCAGACACAGGAGGCCGGTCTCGGCCCAGCGGGCCACGGGGGTTGGGTTGGTTAACTCGTATGGAATATACTTTATGAACTGTACGGGGAAGTTGAAGTAATTACAAGGCCTCATGTTATAGTAATGTGATTGCGTATTGGTGGCGCACAGACTATCTGGTCATGATATAACGGGGGTGGCGTCGCATGACGGCAGGTAAAAGGCTTTTCTTGCTAGGAAGCACGGTTATTCTGGTGTATACGGCAGGAGCGCATTCTGAGTATGTAATTGCCCTAAAATTATTCTCAGGAAGAGGGCGCGGGTAAGTTGGGGAGATTTGATTGTTCTGAAATGGAAGGAGAGCTGTGTCCAATGTGCATTATGACCCTGCTTGTAGCCACAGAATAGGCGGGACGGGGACCGTGAGTGGGTCAGTATGGGCATAAATGCGTCGGGCTAAGGGCTCTGTTACTATTTCAGAACATGCAAGTCAAGTATGGTGAAAGATTGTTAGACCCTGGCATGATCAGCGCAGGGGTCTGTGCGATTACAGGATAAAAACGTAGTAATTAATAGAAGTGTAGGGTGCCGGCGTGTTCAAGACAAGGCTTGATAATGGACGGACTGAAGTCTGGGGGACCAACCGGCCTGTTTTAAATGTAGATATATTTGCCGTCCTTAGGCATAGTATCCTTTTTAATCTTGAGCGAAACCGGCCTGTTGATTAATTACGTTCGCTGTGATACAAAAACAACTCGGTCGAAATGGCTGATAAGTACTTAGTGGGAATTCAACGGAGCTATGGTAGGCTTAAACATTCAGTAATGGTTGTATGGGGACTATGGCTATGGTTAGGAATTGTTTGGGGGACTATGGCTATGGTTATGAATGATTGGCGTAACGTAGGAGCTTATTGTTATTTTGTTATGATATTTTAATAACCAGCGAACATAGGTCGGATGCGAGTCCTACTGTTGGTTGGGGCTAGCTAGCTTAGCTCTGTGGAAGAGTCCGCGGTGAAACTGGGGACGTTACAATGGCGTTATGGGAGAATTGTTTAAACACTATGGCGGCGATTGCAGGTAAGAAGCGGATCAAGACGTGGGGTGGAGAGATTGTGGCCGTTTTGAGGGTTATTATTGATGCGGTAACGATGGTATATGATATTAAGGGTTCGCTGCTTGGTGACGTCATGGTGTTGTGGGGAGTATGTAACGTTCGCGGTGCTATGAAGTGAGGCGGAGTAGGTAGGAGAAAGGATTCGTGTTGAACTTTATGTGCGGCGCTGGTTGGTGAGAATGTTTTAAAATTTATTTTCTGTTAGAGTGGTTGGCTATTTTAGCTTGTGTGAGTTGTTTATGCTTTGGTTGGTACTGAGCGAATTGCGTGGATGAACGGATCTTGAAAGGCACGGCTCCCGTGAGGGCCTTGAACGTCGCATTAGAGCTGGCTAAGCTAGTTAGCTTGCATGCCGTTGTTTTGTGGCGTTTGCGGGCGGCATACGTTACGTTTCGAGTTTTGAGAATGATGTTGGGGAAGGGGTAGAGAACGTGATGAATGTCGTGGCAGATTATGAATATCGGGGCATGTTATGAATGTCGTGGCAGATTTTGGTTGTCGTAAGCGACGTTATAGCAGTCGCTTCGGTTGCCACTGCGCATGCGCGGTACGACGTGGATTGGGTCTAGTGCATTCGGAGTAGTTCGCTCAGGGGACAGAAATAACGGGTAAGAGAATATTCTGCATTATGTAATATGGTTGTGTTTGTATATTGTGCATTGTATTTTTGTGTAAGCAGGGGAAGAGATGTAACATATATGGTGGTTAGGTTAGGGGTGATAGTCAGTAAGGGTTTACTTAGGCTGCAAACAATACAGTGAGCCTATTGGGGAGGAATGAAATAATGGATACATTGCCTATGATAGATCTGGGGTTCACAAACCGGCTATACTGGGTAGGTTGTATTATTGTCTTTGATGCACAGGGTATATTTTTAACCAGGGGGGAATGAGTAGGGATTGATTAAAAATAAGTACAGCTCAATACACACAATTGTTAAGGGGATGCAGACCAAAGGAAGACTTTTGTCTTGTTTACATCAGGGTCCCCCATTTTCAATTCATCAGATAGTCAGTACTGCTACAACTATACATTTATGACATACCAGATTTGCAAATTCAGTCACCCGTGTTAAAATACATCATAACTTTTATTGCATACATGGTACACAGATAAACGGGAGTTTGAGAGTAGCTATAGGCTGAATTTGGAAAGTGGCTCTACACTAGAGTTACATGTTGCTTGCAGTAAAATCAATTTATCACACATGTATGAAGAAAGGAGCATTTAGGACTAACCACTATAATGTTATGCTGAAATTAATGATGCTTACATGTATAATAATTAGAGTTGATGGACATTTCCAGTTTTTTAATTTGTGTAACGTGTACAATTGTAAGCTTGGAATAATGATGTTGTGTTTTATGTAGCTTGAATTAAGATGCTTGTATAGAATGCATTGATGTTGAAATGTCAGATGTTGATACTTGTTATAGCTTTAATGACACTGTTGATTTAAATAGGATAATGTTTATATTATTTGCTAAATGTTTTATAGTGGAATTTGATACAAGCCCAGTTGTGAAGCAGGATAATTTGCTGATGCTTGTTTTAGATTGTTAAATCTTTAATACACTGTTAAAATGTTGACACAAGCCTCCGACTTGTAGGATAATTTATTGATGGAGGCTTGCTGCAATGACAAATTTTGATATGGTTGTGTTTACAGTGATCGACATGATTGTTTTTATTGATCCTTAATAATTGTATACGCTGGGGAGGGGGTTGGCCTTCTCCCTGGGAATGTGTGATTAATTCAAAAACCTGGGGGCGGCTTGCCTCTGGGAAGATGAGAAGTGTGATTAACCATTTAATGATTTACAGATGGAGTTATTTCATGAAGTGAGGAGATAGGGTCTTTGTGTCAAAAGCCTTTATGCTCAGGGGAGACTGTATGCATGGAGCATGAAAGAGACAAAAGTGAGGAGGTGATATTGCCCGGGGGGTAGGAATCCTTTTGAGGCAGTAAACGGCCCAAGGGGGGTCGTGTATACAACTGCTTACAATGGCGGTTCTTATATGACAGGATGGCGTGAGATTAGATGCAACAGGAGAGAGGTCAGAGGTGAAGATGCAGGAGACAGTTGTAGAGTGAGAGAACAGTTGGCAGTTATTTTTATGACGGGGGAAATGTTGAGACAGGAAGCGTGCTAATACAGAACACAGCTGATGGAGGAGTGAGCACAGTAATTGAATTAGGATAGCCAGTTCAGATGAGGTTAATTACATTGGGGGGCTACCTGTTTGATTAGAAGGATTAGCTTTGGCTCTCAGGACACTGGGTATGTTTTGGGGTCTATCGCTGAGGGGGTTCCCAGACTTCCTCTGGATGTGAGGAGTAGAAGATACAGTGAGGACTGTATGGTGAGAAAGTGTGTACTGGATTAGCCTGATAATGAGTGTAGCCTGATGAGAGAGCTGAAGAGGGAGGAACAAACTAAACCATTGTCGGTCTGTGGTTGATTAATGAGTTGTATGAGAGAGAGTTTTGGAAGTGTTTGTTTAGTTTCAAATGATCAGTGTGAACGGTAGAGGATTGTGTGCCAGGTGGTATGCAAGTGTGGGAGCAGCGTGAAAGTATATGTTTATAATATGAAGGATGGAGATTGTTGTGAAGGGCCAGATTAAACCGAATATATATATTTATTATATATATATATTTAATTGTATTTGTATATTCTCTAATATTCCTTGATATCCCTTGTATATTCCTTGTACAATATGCATTGAATATCCATTCTAGCCTACTGAACATCCCATAATAGTCTCCATTCTACTATTGGTCGAGACCTTGGTGCCAGGCTGCCATACCCCCCAGACCCAGTTAAAACGTACCGCTCAACATGTACGAACAAGTCCTAGTTCCGCGTAGGAATCTGGCTACCGCACCACTAACGGTACTATTTGTTCATAGTGCGTATATATACTGCGCTACTAAAGTAGGACTTCCTTTTTAGTCCAGTTTTCTTACCCTCCAATAGAGTGACAGACGTAAAGCCTCCCCGCGACGCCACGTGTGGGAGTAAGGCCAAGTTCAGCCTACCATCGGTATTGAGACATCGTGTATATTAATATTTGAATAGTCATATTTGGCACTATATCGTCGAGTTGGACGTAGTCTATTAAGCTAATAATAGTCTATTCATATGTAGTGCTTCGTGCGGTGAGAATACTATCGTAGTCAGTACCCCATCGCACACTTATGGCCAGAGGAAAGGCCACTTAAAGTAGTATAACTTCAGGAACAGTGTATTGCACTACTAAAGCTAACTAGCATGTCCTATATGCTCTGTAAATACTAATGTACAGATACCGAGATGGCACACCATGTACCTGTTTATTGCACTGGTCTATTGGATTCTATTAATATGTTGTACCACTGTATTTTTATTGGATTCTATTATATGTTGTACCACTGTATTGCACATCGTCGCGGGCAAGACCAGCCGCATTTCATTGTATACCTGTATACCGTGACAATTAAAACTCTTGAATCTTGAATCTTGAATCTTGAATCGTTTCGGGCAGAGAACTGGCTGCTTATCCAGGGTGGCCGACCCCATGTGAGGCTGCACCCGAGGAGCCCCAGAGCCGACGAGCGAGTGGACCTGCATACCGGATTATTCTACCGACGACAGCCCGCCTTCCCAGGCACGGATTATGCTTTGTATACAGTGATTATTCTATGGATAAAGACCAACACTGCCGTGTGTTGGAAACCCCCCCCCGGAGAGGACGACAGGTGAGGAGACGCTCTACACGACGAGGTCGCTTCACGTCTCTCCATCGTGGACCAAAGGAAGCCGGCCCACAGAGAGTCCAACTGCTTTCATCTGTGGATCGAGGATCGCTGAGGCACCGAGCCGCACAACCGTGGGTTCTCCCAGGATACCCTCGGCCAGACGGATACAGCCAGACTCTACCCCCCCCCCCCTTCTCCAGTTGTCTTACAAGCGACCGGAATTCCCCCCTAGTGTATCCAGTTCTATAATCATTAAAGTATCATTGCTATTATTCCTTAAATATTCCAGGTTGTATATTTACCGCCTGCGCCACCAGAGATTGGACGTTCTCTATTGATATACCAACGAATACTCATTTGCCATAAAAGTGCATCCTATTTCAAATCATAAATGTAATTAAGTGATTGCTCTACATACCTTTTGCTATGTATTAATTATTATTAAACGCAGACTTTCGACTTGGTACATTTGTGTTGGATCGTTTCATCTACGTGGGAGTGTTTACCATAATTATTTATGCCTAGTACTGGGTGGCCAGAGTCTAAAGTACAAGAGGTAGTGGTAGTAAGTATCATATCTAACAATACAGTCAGGGAATTGTACCCCTCAGTTACAATTGGTCCTTCGAGCCGGAGGGTAATTAGTGTAATATTAATATAGTGTTATTAATATTGAAATGGCCTATGATGAACACTCCACGAAACGATCCTCCTAACCAACGCCCGCAGCGCGAACGACGGCTCCCTCAGTACTTAGAGGCTTACGCTGTCAGTCAACAACCTAGTCTTCTACTAACAGTAAACACGGTAAAACTAGAAAGTAAAAGTATGTCTAACCCCAACGCCCAGACTACCCCGACCATAGAGGCCCCTACGGGTTCTAATGTAACTGACCAAGTTCACGGTGGGGACCAGTGGGAACCAGACATGACTTCACACCCCGCCAGTACTGAAGAAGTAGTCCCCGATGAGTCCCGGGAGGAATACAACGCTACCGAGAGAGAACTCGGCACGGAAGAAGACGGGGAGAGCACCGTGGAGATAGAGCTCCAAGGCTCCGCAAGGAGTACCCCGAGGGAAGGCTCCCCTATACAACCGCCTTCTCCCAGCGAGGCAGAGAGGACCCTACAGCAGGCCTTCCTCATCAGCCTGAACGCCGCTGCTGAACGGGACCGACTGCAGATCCAGCAGCGGAGCGAAGAAGAGCATATACGTCTAGAAATAAGACGCATTCAGAGGGAAGAGAATGTGGCCCGAGACCGAGCAGACAGCCAGCGAGCAGCTGCTGGTGCTCTACGGGACGCAGAGCGCGACATACAGCAAGCGCAACTAATAGAACAGCTGATCAGACGGACAACACCCTCTCCCTCCGCCAGAGGCTCCAGGAACTCGTCTAGACACACCTCCAGGGCGGCATCCCCTAGCCGAGTAAACAACCCTGAACTTGACCAACAGACGAGGTCTATACCCCCCACAGACCACCTCCCCCCACCGGTCCAAGCGAGACCTAGCAACCGGGAAGGAGCAGCATATCCTGTGGAGAGGCTAAACCAGAGACTACAAGCACTGGATGACCTAACTGAAGACGAAGAGGAAGAGGAGGAGAACCACGCCCGACGACAGCACAGTACTCTACCAGACCAGGAGGTCCGGTACAGCCCAGGCTATACTCCCGCGGAGCTGCGCTACAGACCCCCGACTCTATACACGGGTGAGCACGACGCACGACCCGCACCGAGGAACAGCACCTGGACAAGCGGGCCATGGTACACTGCCGGTACCAGCCCATACCAAGGAGCGGGAGGAGACTCGCCTAGGAGGCCTCTCCCCCAACGCTCGCCGATGTATCCACAGTCAGCGTCATACATTGGCACGCCTATGGTACCCGACTTCACCCAAGAGAACCGGGCCCAGTATACAGAACTCCGCATGTGTCTGGAGACCATGTTGGTGGATGTATTGGATGAACGCCATAAATACGCCATCCTACTGAAGCACTTAAAGGTACCCCGCGCACATAATATAGCGCTCGCCTACGCGACTTCCACCACCCCATACACAGCAGCGCTGGTAGCATTGGACCAGAGGTATGGGCGCATATGGGATTACGTGATCCAGGAGATCCGACACATCGACCGCTTACCCCCAGCATTAGACAATCGAGCACTGGACGACCTGTCCATCAGAGTGCAGTCCCTGGTAGGGATGTTGGGAGCGCAGAGAGAGAAGGGGAGGCATGAACTTTACGCCAACTCAAATGTGGAAAGGATCTTGGAGAAGCTGCCGCCCGCTCGACAGGAGCGTTTTAGGCGGCAGAGAGACCACCGAGACCCGAATGGCCCCGAACCGAACCTCCTCGATCTAGCAGACTTCCTGGCGAGAGAAGTCAGCAGCCTACGGCTAGATACATTCGGACGGAGCACCCCTGGCTCCAGAGAAGGAACCAGACGACTAAATGATGGAAGAAGATCGGTGACTGTGATGCACCAATCGGAGTCAGTACCGAGCAGCAGGAGCCACAGTACCCCCTCCAGAACGGAGAAGTGGAAGATAGTGTGCCCCTACTGTGAGAAAGAACACTGGCTAGCGCAATGTGACTCCTTCCCCAAGCTGAACGCGGAGGAAGCAAGTCAATGGATAAAGTCCAACAAGCGCTGTTTTCGCTGTGCGCGCTCACACATGGCAGCCGAATGCCGCTTAAAGAAAAGGTGCACCAAGTGCGATGGAGCCCATCTGGACATACTTCACGACGGTAACAGACGGCGCCCTTCACCCGCACCATCCAGCAGCAAAGCGAGCGTCATGTACATCGATCCCGCCAGCAGCAGTGGAGCCCGAGTACTCCTAAAAGTAGTGCGTGTGACACTAAGCTACCAGAATAAAGTCCTGGACACTTACGCCGTCCTCGATGACGGGTCAGAGAAGACCCTTCTGCTCGCCTCCGCTGCGGCCCAGCTAGGGCTGCGGGGAAGCGAAACCCAAATGACAATTCGGACAATAAGACGAGATTTGAAGACGATAAAGGGCGAGAATGTCTCATTCTCTATCGCAGCAAGCGGCCAGCCTGAGCGACGGTACCAGATTACAGACGCTTTCACCAGCCAAGAAATAGGACTGTCGCGGTACACATACCCCGTCGCCAAGCTGATGGAGAAATATGCACATCTGCGCAAGTTACCGATCCCGCTCATAGACAATGCTATGCCGACCCTGTTGATAGGCTCCGACCATGCAGACCTCATTGTCCCGATAGACCGGGTTCATACCGGACCCCGAGGCTGTCCTGCAGCAGTCGAGACCCGTTTGGGATGGACTCTCCAAGGCCCGCTCGCCAAATCTCTCAACCGAAGTACAGCCACTAGATGTCTCCACTCCCGAGTCACAGAGGGAGAAACCGCACTCCTGCAACACGTAGAGCGGTTATGGACCTTGGAACAAATGCCCTTTAAGAACGGAAAGAAAGACATTCGCTCTAAAGATGACATTTACGCCATTCACCTCCTCGAGACAGGGACCAAGAGAGTCCCGGTCAACGGCGTGTTGAGATACGCCACGCCACTCCTGCGGCGAGAAGGAATGCCTACTTTCCACGCCAAGACAGACGCCACAGAACGGTACCTGCTGAACACGGAGCGGCGCTTAGCCAAGAACCCCGCCCAAGAGAGTGTATACCGCGCTGAGATTGAGAAGCTCATCACAGCGGGACACGTCACAAAGATGGACATTAAAGAGGCTGACCAGACCACTGAATCGTGGTACGTGCCTCACCACAAGGTCCATCACAACGGTAAAGACCGCATAGTATTTAACTGCAGCTACCAGATCGGATCCCAAAATCTGAATAAAGAGTTACTGCCCGGTCCCACACTCGGCCCCTCCCTACTCGGCGTTCTACTCCGCTTCCGCCAGGAAAAGGTGGCCATCAGCGGGGACATTAAAGGAATGTTCCTGCAGGTGAGATTAGTAGAGGAGGACAAGCCCCTGTTACGGTTCCTATGGAGAGAGAAGCCAGGAGATGAGCACCCAGCCATCTACCAATGGGAAGTCCTCCCCTTCGGAACGACGTGCAGCCCCTGCTGTGCTACGTTTGCACTACAGAAACATGTAGCAGAGGACCCAGCAGCGGACGAAGAGGTCCGACACAGCGTAAAGAACAGCTTCTACGTAGACAACTGTCTACAAAGCCTTTCAACCCAGGAAGAAGCCGAGGCTCTCCTGATTAAACTCCGCGCCTCATTGATCAAAGGCGGCTTTGATCTCAGGCAGTGGGCCAGCAGCGATCCGCAAGTACTGCGCAGCCTCTCCTCCGAGGACAAGGCAGCCAGCAGCGAGACCTGGATGGCTACAATCCCGGGAGAAGCCCAGGAGATGACCCTGGGATTGGTGTGGCGATTCAAAACAGATTCGCTTCACTACAGACACAAGCCCCTGACTACGGAGCAGGGAAGGCCGGCGGCGGCGCCGACCACCAGACGGAGTGTGTACACAACACTCGCCCGACAATATGACCCGCTAGGATGTATTCTACCGTACACCACCAGGGCAAAAATGATTGTACGAGCATTGTGGGACAAGGACCAGGGCTGGGACGACCCCATTCCCGCACACCTTTCATCCACCTGGAGAGAGTGGGAGATGGAGCTCCACTCACTCCCAGGCGTTAATATGCGCCGAAGCTACTTCCCACCCACGGTGAGGCCAGAGACATGTAAAATGGACTTACACGTCTTCAGTGACGCCTCAGAGGTCGCATACGGATCAGTAGCCTACTTGCGGGCCCAAGAAGAGGGGGGAGAGATCTACACAGCATTTGTCCTCGCCCCCGCTCGAGAATAGCCCCACACAAGCAACAATCTACCCCACGCCTAGAGCTCTGCGCAGCCCTAGCCGGAGCGCACCTAGCCACGCTCATCCAACGTGAGCTCACCATACCGGTGTCTAGAACAATCCTGTGGTCAGATTCCACGACAGTACTCGTCTGGATCAAATCGGACTCATGCAAGTACAAAGTCTTCGTGGGAGTCAGAGTCACCGAGATTCAAGACTTAACCGAAGAGTTAACCGGAGAAACAGAGTGGCGCTACGTTGATACAAAACAGAACCCAGCTGACGTCATCACCCGGGGAATGCCCCTAGATGACCTCACCCGTCGCAATGTCTACAGTGACGGCCCAGCATTCCTAAAGCTCCCGGAAGGAGAGTGGCCCACGCCTATCCCGAGGGAAGCCAGTCAGGAGGAGGCTGAGAATAAGAAGCCTGTGTTCTGTGGATTGAGCACGGTTATCTCCGCAGACCCCAACATAGATGATTGCACTACCATAGAGAGTGCACAACAAAGGACATTCCTGCGGCACCACCCGGAGTGTAAGTCCCCCGCTGAAATGTCAGCAGCTAACTACGAGGAAGCAGAATTGCTTCTACTGCAGCGAGCCCAGAGAGACTCGTTCCCCGATGAATTGGCCTGTCTACAGGGAGGAAAGCCTGTCCCATCCGACAGCAGATTAATTCATCTGGCCCCCGAGAGCGACGCTCATACCCTCATCAGAGTGGGTGGTCGCCTACGCAGAGCCCCCAATCTACCGGATGACATTAAATACCCGATCGTATTGAACAGCCGACACAAGGTCACAGAGCTGATTATAAAGAAATACGATGAGGATGTACATCACGCAGGAGCAGAAAGAGTCTTCGCGGAGATCAGACGTCGTTACTGGATCCTACAAGGAAGAGAGGCGGTACGACGCTTCCAGCGAACATGTCTAGACTGCCGCAAGTGGCGCGCGCAGCCCAGCATACCAAGGATGGCTGACCTTCCTCCATGTCGCCTCCGAATCGGTGACAAGCCATTCCACTCAACGGGTATGGACTGCTTTGGCCCGCTGCACATAAAGAAAGGAAGAGGAACCGAGAAGCGGTGGGGTATTGTATTCAAATGCATGACCACCAGAGCGATACACATCGAGCTTCTCCCGACCATGAGCACAGACTCATTCCTTATGGCCTTCCGTAGATTCACATCACGGAAAGGAAGACCGTCTACACTATTGTCCGATCATGGGACAAACTTCAAAGGCGGCGAAAGAGAGCTGAGAGAGAGCTTCCAAGCTATGGGCCCAGAACTTAAGACCCACCTCGCTCCAGCACAGATTGACTTCCAATTCAACCCCCCAAACGCACCCCACTTCGGTGGTACTTGGGAACGGGAAGTGCGTTCCATAAAGACAGCCCTGTACGCAGTACTTGGGGCCCCGACTGTGGCGGAAGAAGTCCTAATGACAGTCCTCACGGAGATTGAGGGAGTATTGAACTCTAAGCCCCTCGGCTACGTCTCCAGCGATGTGGCGGATGTCGACCCAGTTACCCCCAACACACTCCTGATGGCGCGGCTAGATCCCGCGTTACCCCAGACAATGTACCGGCCTGAAGAAGCGAACGGCCGACGAATGTGGAGGTACAGCCAAGTATTAGCCGACAAGTTTTGGAGCAGTTTCCTACTGCACTACCTACCGTCTCTACAGACCCGCCAGAAGTGGGTAAAGGAGAGAGACAATTTGACAGAAGGAACAGTCGTCATGATTATTGATCAATCACTGCCCAGAGATATGTGGCCGGCCGGCCGCGTAAGCAAAGTGATCACCGGTGCCGACGGCAAGGTCCGAGCAGCTGAAGTGCTTGTCCAGGGTCGCACTTACACCCGTCCCGTGGCGAGGCTCATAGAACTGCCCCGACTCCCAGACACAATCGATGATGACCATGACCCTATAACCCTATGACTTTGTGAAGTTGACTGACCCCTACAGCAAACCCTTATGTGTAAATAGACAACGCGATTAATCTGTCTCTGCTTAACTGATTAGGTCTGGGACCAATCAGGGGGTGGCTGTTGTGAAGGGCCAGATTAAACCGAATATATATATTTATTATATATATTTAATTGTATTTGTATATTCTCTAATATTCCTTGATATCCCTTGTATATTCCTTGTACAATATGCATTGAATATCCATTCTAGCCTACTGAACATCCCATAATAGTCTCCATTCTACTATTGGTCGAGACCTTGGTGCCAGGCTGCCATACCCCCCAGACCCAGTTAAAACGTACCGCTCAACATGTACGAACAAGTCCTAGTTCCGCGTAGGAATCTGGCTACCGCACCACTAACGGTACTATTTGTTCATAGTGCGTATATATACTGCGCTACTAAAGTAGGACTTCCTTTTTAGTCCAGTTTTCTTACCCTCCAATAGAGTGACAGACGTAAAGCCTCCCCGCGACGCCACGTGTGGGAGTAAGGCCAAGTTCGGCCTACCATCGGTATTGAGACATCGTGTATATTAATATTTGAATAGTCATATTTGGCACTATATCGTCGAGTTGGACGTAGTCTATTAAGCTAATAATAGTCTATTCATATGTAGTGCTTCGTGCGGTGAGAATACTATCGTAGTCAGTACCCCATCGTTTCGGGCAGAGAACTGGCTGCTTATCCAGGGTGGCCGACCCCATGTGAGGCTGCACCCGAGGAGCCCCAGAGCCGACGAGCGAGTGGACCTGCATACCGGATTATTCTACCGACGACAGCCCGCCTTCCCAGGCACGGATTATGCTTTGTATACAGTGATTATTCTATGGATAAAGACCAACACTGCCATGTGTTGGAAACCCCCCCCCGGAGAGGACGACAGGTGAGGAGACGCTCTACACGACGAGGTCGCTTCACGTCTCTCCATCGTGGACCGAAGGAAGCCGGCCCACAGAGAGTCCAACTGCTTTCATCTGTGGATCGAGGATCGCTGAGGCACCGAGCCGCACAACCGTGGGTTCTCCCAGGATACCCTCGGCCAGACGGATACAGCCAGACTCTACCCCCCCCCCCCCCTTCTCCAGTTGTCTTACAAGCGACCGGAATTCCCCCCTAGTGTATCCAGTTCTATAATCATTAAAGTATCATTGCTATTATTCCTTAAATATTCCAGGTTGTATATTTACCGCCTGCGCCACCAGAGATTGGACGTTCTCTATTGATATACCAACGAATACTCATTTGCCATAAAAGTGCATCCTATTTCAAATCATAAATGTAATTAAGTGATTGCTCTACATACCTTTTGCTATGTATTAATTATTATTAAACGCAGACTTTCGACTTGGTACATTTGTGTTGGATCGTTTCATCTACGTGGGAGTGTTTACCATAATTATTTATGCCTAGTACTGGGTGGCCAGAGTCTAAAGTACAAGAGGTAGTGGTAGTAAGTATCATATCTAACAATACAGTCAGGGAATTGTACCCCTCAGTTACAGAGATGATCTGTGTGGCTGAGAATGAGAGAGAGTGTTGGTTTTTGCTTTTATTTCTTTTCTAACTCTAAATGTTCAGGATCGAATGAATGTGACTATGAGAAATTGGATGAAAGCGTTTGATTAGGTCATATTCAAAGTGTTAAGTTTTATTTTGGTACAGATACTACTTTTATTTAAATTAAATTTTTGTATGTATGTGTGAGATTGAGATGTCCTTTTGATTTCAGTGAATGATTGAGCGGGGGATGGGGGCCAGGAGGCCTTGATTACCCATTCACACACAGACACACACACACAGACACACACACACAGACACGCACACACACAGACACACACAGGCACACGTTCACGCAATCTGATCGACACATACATACACACACACAACTTAGCTTTCACTTAAGGTGAAACTAGTCTTAAAAATATCAAAATGTGTTTTAGTATGATATGTCTGGGTGGATGTAATCAATTGGATGAGGGTATTGAATTTAGATTTCTATCTATGGTTGTGTGGCCTGATTGGGTGTGAATGGGGCCTGTAGAGGGTGAATGTGCTGGCTTAAGAGGTGTCAAAGTCACTGACATGTGTGAATGGTACGGTTGGGTGATGAGATGTTGAATGGGTGGTTTTGGAAAACCTGGTTTTTATTTTATTTCATTGATTTACTGTTTAGGTATGAAGGGTTTAGGTGTAGAGTTTTGATTTCTTTTCTTTTCTTTCTAAATAACCATTAAGGTGGTCTGCGGTTGGAGCTGGTTAATTTCATTGATTTGCTTTCACATCTGTTGGAATGTTTTTTTGATTATTTGTCTTTTGTTTCTTAAATTTCTCTGTTATGAGCTGGTGAGAGGACGGTTGAAGCGTGAGGATACATTGGATCAGATCGATGGCAGTTAAGTGGTCCCATTACGTTTGCATAATGGTTAAACATTTGGCTTCTCTTGAGAAATATTTGACATATTGTGTAAAGAAAATTTGTTTTGTGTTTTTGTTCCCTTGCAGTTCAGTCGGAGGGGGAGGATGGACCATCACAAGTGGAGGGATCATGGGAAGATGTGTAGGAATACATTTCATTAGATTATGACACGATGGTGTGAACCCGTTCAGTCAGTTCCTGTGGGAGATTGTTGGATTGTGGAGAGAGGTCGCTTGTGACGCTGCCCCTCCTTCAATATAGCCCCGGATACAAAGGCCGGAGGTTTGAGACAAACCTCCAGACTGACAGAGTCGTTCGTCTGTAGATCCATGGAAATACAGTCATGGGACAGAATATAACGAGGTCACAGGCCTACAAACATTGGCTTCAGCTGAGGCTGGCCGACATGGGGTGGAGGGGGGGGGGGGCGAAAACGGTCAGAGACTGTGCAACCAAAGCGTTGAACAAGGGCCTCTGTGTGATTGATTGGTATGTTGAACGGGAGGTGACTGAACGGTAACAACTGGTATAAATTATGACACAACGCAAGAGTACTAAACTAAACACATACACATAGGTAGAGTATTAGGTGTAGGTTATGGCCGACATGGTGAAATTTTTTTTTTCCTGGCGTGATGCTCCACCCTCCCTGTCGACTGTGCGCTGAGGTGGTAGGTATTGTTATGTCCATGGGAATGTTCATAAAGGGGGGAGAGGTGAGAAGACCAACTGAGTTGATTATGCAAAATGTGATTGGGCTGACTTGGAAAAGGAATTAACAAGAGAGGAGAAGCAAAATGTATGAAAGAATGAATAATAATTTCTGTGTCCTCCCCAGATCATGTAAACGAATACTGTAATTTAAAAAAATTGTGATTGATTAGACTTTAAATGTGTAATGTTTAGATTGGAAAAAGAAAAAATTGAGACATTTTGAAAAAATTAATTTTAATTTTGGGAAAAAATGAATTTTATTATGTATGGTTAGTATGTATAAAAAATCAAGTCAATATATCATATGTGACGATAAGAATCGTCAAAACGGGGAATGTGGTAATATTGACGTTGTATTTCATAAATAATATGTGTGAATAATTAGAGAGTCATAATGTAGGAGAGACAGACATTTCACACCAACCCCCTCGCATGAGAAGGCTGCATACCCAAATGGTATATAGGGGAATAGTTACAAGTCACAAAGCCCTCACTCAAACTGACTGTATGTAAATGCTGATTACATGCTGAAGAGTCATGGATCTATTAATCAACTGTTTAGTATCAAAAGAGTAAACCATAATATTAGAAATAAGGTTTGAAGGGTGATTACACTCGTGTTAAAGAAGTCATCACAGCTACTCTGCCAACTAGCAGGGGTGACGAGAGCTACTCTCCACCCCCACTCTGTGATCAGATTAGTACTATATGGTAATTTGGCCCAAAAGTGTATTCACACCCCCCACCAGAAGGACATCAGGCCAGCCCCCCCGTGAGAAGACACACAGAGAAACCCAGAGGGAGGGGCTGCCAGCGCCCGCAGGACACCGCTCACAGAAGGCGCCCACAGGAGATGCATGATTGGATCAACTGTAATAGTGAACTGGATTCTATTTTGGCTAGAAGTTGGGTATATAAGGAAGAGACAAATTGTAATTCGGGAGCTCTCAGACCAGACACAACCCCAGGGGGTCTGTTGGGCTCCACCGCTCCTTCCACCACCAGAGAGACTGACTGATGCATTTTATGTGAGTAAATCATGGGAAAACACCATTTGTTGTTTAAAGTTTAGTGTAAATCCTTAATATCTGAAACCAGATTTACTCATGTATAAATGTGTGCAGCATGGTCAATGTATGTTCAGATTATGTTACCGACTGTTTCATGTACATTATTGAGGTTTGAGATGCAAACCTGATTGTGATATTTCTGTACAACAGACAGCCCTGTTAATGTTCTCTGATAATCTTTTGTATGTAGAAGTCAACCTTTTATTCACCCTTGGCCCTGACTCAAATAAATCAGTTGAGTTGAACTACAGTTCCGGTTTGTCTGGCGTACACGTTTTATTCCTCATCTGCTAAGTCAGATGAGGAGACCAACAATTCTATCAAGTATGAATCTTTCCTCCTCCTTCCAGATAGTCAATCTCATTGTGTTGTACTACAATAACCTCAAATTATTGTAGAAAGTCTGTGGGAATTTACCACAACTATTATTAGCTTAATAGAATACGTCCAACTCGACGATATAGTGCCAAATATGACTATTCAAATATTAATATACACGATGTCTCAATGCCGATACTGGGCCGAATTGGCCTTACTGCCCACACGTGGTTCGCGGGGAGGCTTTTGCGTCTGTCACTTTGTTGGAGGGTAAGGAACTGGACTAAAAGAAAGCTCTACTTTAATAGCGCAGTATATATACGCACTATGAACAAATAGTACCATTAGTGGTGCGGTAGACATATTCCTACACGGAACTAGGACTTACATGTCCATACATGTTGAGCGGTACGATTGAACCTGGTCTGAGGGGTATGGCGACCTGGCACCAAGGTCTCGTCCAATGGTAGAATGGAGACTATTATGGGATGTTCAGTAGACTAGAAGGGATATTCAATGCATATTGTACAAGGAATATACAAGGGATATCAGGGGATATACAAATACAATTAAATATATATATATAAATAAATATATATATTCGGTTTAATCTGATCCTTCAGAACAGCCGCCCCCTAATTGGTCCCAACCCAATTAGTTAAGCAGAGACAGATTAACCGCACTATCTACCACTCAAGGGTTCGCTGTAAGGGTCAGTCAACTCACAAAGTCATAGGGTCATGGTCATCATCGATTGTGTCTGGGAGTCGGGGCAGTTCTATGAGCCTCGCCACAGGACGGGTGTAAATGCGCCCTTGGACGAGTACTTCAGCTGCTCGGACCTTGCCATCGGCACCGGTGATCACTTTGCTTACGCGGCCAGCCGGCCACATAGCTCTGGGTAGTGACTGGTCAATAATCATGACGACTGTTCCTTCCGTCAAATTGTCTCTCTCTTTTACCCACTTCTGGCGGGTCTGTAGAGACGGTAGGTAGTGCAGTAGGAAACTGCTCCAAAACTTGTCGGCTAATACTTGGCTGTACCTCCACATTCGTCGGCCGTTCGCTTCTTCAGGCCGGTACATTGTCTGGGGTAACGCGGGATCTAGCCGCCCCATCAGGAGGGTGTTGGGGGTGACTGGGTCGACATCTGCTACATCACTGGAGACGTAACCGAGGGGCTTTGAGTTCAATACTCCCTCAATCTCCGTGAGGACTGTCATTAGGACTTCTTCCGCCACAGTCTGGGCCCCAAGTACTGCGTACAGGGCTGTCTTTATAGAACGTACTTCTCGTTCCCAAGTTCCACCGAAGTGGGGTGCGTTTGGGGGGTTGAATTGGAAGTCAATCTGGGCTGGAGCGAGGTGGGTCTTAAGTTCTGGGCCCATAGCTTGGAAGCTCTCCCTCAGCTCTCTTTCTCCGCCTTTGAAGTTTGTCCCGTGATCGGACAATAATGTAGACGGTTTTCCTTTCCGTGATGTGAATCTTCGGAAGGCCATAAGGAATGAGTCTGCGCTCATGGTCGGAAGGAGCTCGATATGTATCGCTCTGGTGGTCATGCATTTGAATACAATACCCCACCGCTTCTCGGTGCCTCTTCCTTTCTTTATGTGCAGCGGGCCAAAACAGTCCATGCCTGTTGAGTGGAATGGCTTGTTGCCGAGTCGGAGGCGACATGGAGGTAGGTCAGCCATCCGTGGTATGCTGGGCTGCGCGCGCCACTTTCGGCAGTCTAGACAGGTTCGCTGGAAGCGTCGCACCGCCTCTCTTCCTTGAAGTATCCAGTAACGACGTCTGATTTCCGCGAAGACTCTCTCTGCTCCTGCGTGGTGTACATCCTCGTCGTATTTCTTTATAATCAGCTCTGTGACCTTGTGTCGGCTGTTCAATACGATCGGGTACTTAATGTCATCCGGTAAATTGGGGGCTCTCCGCAGGCGACCACCCACTCTGATGAGGGTATGTGTGTCACTCTCGGGGGCCAGATGAATCAATCTGCTGTCTGATGGGACGGGCTTTCCTCCCTGTAGACAGTCTAGTTCATCGGGGAACGAGTCTCTCTGGGCTCGTTGCAGTAGAAGCAGTTCTGCTTCCTCGTAGTCAGCTGCTGACATATCAGCGGGGGACTTAATCTCTGGGTGGTGCCGCAGGAATGTCCGTTGCTGCGCACTCTCTATGGTAATGCAATCGTCTATGTTGGGGTCTGCGGAGACAACAGTGCTCAATCCACAGAACATGGGTTTCTTATTCTCAGCCTCCTCGTCACTTGCTTCCCTCGGGGTGGGCGTGGGCCAATCTCCTTCCGGGAGCTTGAGGAATGCTGGTCCGTCACTGTAGATGTTATGACGGGTTAAGTCATCTAGGGACATTCCCCGGGTGATGACGTCAGCTGGGTTGTGTTTTGTATCAACATAGCGCCAGTTTGCTTCTCCGGTTAACTCTCCGGTTAACTCTTGAATCTCAGTGACTCTGACTCCCACGAAGACTTTGTATTTGCATGAGTCCGATTTGATCCAGGCGAGTACTGTCGTGGAATCTGACCACAGGATTGTTCTATGCACCGGAATGGTGAGCTCACGTTGGATGAGCGTGGCTAGATGCGCTCCTGCGAGGGCTGCGCAGAGCTCTAGACGTGGGATAGACTGTTGTTTGCGTGGGGCTATTCTCGAGCGGGCGAGGATGAATGCTGTGTAGATCTCTCCCCCCTCTTCTTGGGCCCGCAAGTAGGCTACTGATCCGTAGGCGACCTCGGAGGCGTCACTGAAGACGTGTAAATCCATTTTACATGTCTCTGGCCTCACCGTGGGTGGGAAGTAGCTTCGGCGTATATTAACGCCTGGGAGTGAGTGGAGTTCCATCTCCCACTCTCTCCAGGTGGATGCAAGGTGTGCGGGAATGGGGTCGTCCCAGCCCTGGTCCTTGTCCCACAATGCTCGTACAATCATCTTTGCCCTGGTGGTGTACGGTAGTATACATCCTAACGGGTCATATTGTCGGGCGAGTGTTCTGTACACACTCCGTCTGGTGGTCGGTATTGCCGTCGACCTTCCCTGCTCCGTGGTCAGGGGTTTGTGTCTATAGTGGAGCGAATCTGTTTTGAAGCGCCACACTAGTCCTAGTGTCATCTCTTGGGCTTCTCCTGGGATTGTGGCCATCCAGGTCTCGCTGCTCGCTGCCTTGTCCTCGGAGGAGAGGCTGCGCAGTACGTGCGGATCGCTGCTGGCCCACTGCCTGAGATCAAAGCCGCCTTTGATCAGAGAGGCGCGGAGTTTATGTAGGAGAGCCTCGGCTTCTTCCTGGGTCGAAACGCTTTGTAGACAGTTATCTACGTAGAAGCTGTTCTTCACACTGTGTCGGACCTCTTCGTCCGCTGCTGGGTCCTCTGCGACATGTCTCTGTAGTGCAAATGTAGCACAGCATGGGCTGCATGTAGTTCCGAAAGGGAGGACTTCCCATTGGTAGATGGCTGGGTGCTCATCTCCTGGCCTCTCTCTCCATAGGAACCGCAACAGGGGCTTGTCCTCCTCTACTAATCTCACCTGCAGGAACATCCCTTTGATATCCCCGCTGATAGCCACCTTGTCCTGGCGGAAGCGGAGTAGTACGCCTAGTAGGGAGCGGCCGAGTGTAGGACCGGGCAATAGCTCTTTATTCAGATTTTGGGATCCGATCTGGTAGCTGCAGTTAAACACGATGCGGTCTTTGCCGTTGTGATGAACCTTGTGGTGGGGCACGTACCACGATTCAGTCGTCTGGTCGGCCTCTTTAATGTCAATCTTTGTGACGTGTCCCGCTGTGATGAGCTTCTCAATCTCAGCGCGGTATACACTTTCTTGGGCGGGGTCCTTGGCTAAGCGCCGCTCTGTGTTTAGTAGGTACCGCTCTGTGGCGTCTTTCTTTGCGTGAAAGGTAGGCATCCCTTCCCGCCGCAGGAGTGGCGTGGCGTATCTCAACACGCCGCTGACTGGGACTCTCTTTGTTCCCGTCTCGAGGAGGTTAATGGCGTAGATGTCGTCTTTAGAGCGAATGTCTTTCTTTTCGTTCTTAAAGGGCATTTGTTCTAAGGTCCATAGCCTCTCTACATGCTGCAGGAGTGCGGTGTCTCCCTCTGTGACTCGGGAGTGGAGACAGCTAGTGGCTGAGAGATTTGGCGAGTGGGCCTTGTAGAGTCCATCCTAGGCGGGTCTCGACTGCTGCAGGACAGCCTCTGGGTCCGGTATGAACCCGGTCTATCGGGACAATGAGGTCTGCATGGTCGGAGCATGTGTCGGGGTAGCACCGTCTATGAGTGGGATCGGTAGCTTGCGTAGATGTACATATTTCTCCATCAGCTTGGCTACGGGGTATGTGTACCGCGAGAGTCCTATTTCTTGACTGGTGAAAGCGTCTGTAATCCTGTACCGTCGCTCGGGCTGGCCGCTTGCTGCGATAGAGAATGAGACATTCTCGCCCTTTATCGTTTTCAAATCTCTTCTTATTGTCCGAATTGTCATTTGGTTTTCGCTCCCCCGCAGCCCTAGCTGGGCCGCAGCGGACGCGAGCAGAAGGGTCTTCTCTGACCCGTCATCAAGGACGGCGTAAGTGTCCATGACTTTATTCTGGTAGCTCAATGTCACACGGACTACCTTTAAGAGCACTCTGGCTCCGCTGCTGCTGGCGGGGTCGATGTACATGACGCTTGCTTTGCTGCTTGATGGTGCGGGTGGAGGCCGCCGTCTGTTACTGTCGTGGAGTATGTCCAGATGGGCTCCATCGCACCGACTGCACCTTTTCTTTAAGCGGCATTCGGCTGCCATGTGTGATCGCGCACAGCGAAAACAGCGTCTGTTTTCTATACTATCCATTGACTCGCTTCCTCCGCATTCATCTTGGGGAATGAGTCACATTGTGACAGCCAGTGTTCTTTCTCACAGTAGGGGCACACTATCTTCCACTTGTCCTTTCTTGAGGGGGTACTGTGGCTCCTACTGCTTGGCACTGACTCCGATTGGTGCATGACAGTCACCGATCTTCTTCCATCATTTAGTCTCCTGGTTCCTTCTCTGGAGCCAGGGGTGCTCCGTCCGAATGTATCTAGCCGTAAGCTGCTGACTTCTCTCGCCAGGAAGTCGGCTAGATCGAGGAGGTTCGGTTCGGGGCCATTAGGGTCTCGGTGGTCTCTCTGCCGCCTAAAGCGCTCCTGTCGGGCGGGCGGTAGCTTCTCCAAGATCCTCTCTACATTTGAGTTGGCGTATAGTTCATGCCTACCCTTTTCCCTCTGCGCTCCCAGCATCCCTACTAGGGACTGCACTCTGATGGACAGGTCGTCCAGTGCTCGATTGTCTGTTGCTGGGGGTAGGCGGTCGATGTGCCTGATCTCCTGGATCACGTAATCCCATATACGTCCATATCTCTGGTCCAACGCTACCAGCGCTGCGGTGTATGGGGTCGTGGAAGTGGCGTAGGCGAGCGCTATGTTGTGCGCGCGGGGTACCTTTAAATGCTTCAGTAGTATCGCGTATTTATGGCGTTCATCAATGACATCCACCAACATTGTCTCCAGACACATGCGGAGCTCCGTATACTGGGCCCGGTTCTCCTGGGTGAAGTCTGGTACCATAGGTGTGCCAATGTATGACGCGGATTGTTGATACATCGGCGAGCGTTGGGGGAGAGGCCTCCTAGGCGAGTCTCCTCCTGCTCCTTGGCGTGGGCTGGTACCGGCTGTGTACCATGGCCCGCTGGTCCAGGTGCTGTTCCTCGGTGCGGGTCGTGCGTCGTGCTCACCCGTGAATAGCGTCGGGGATCTGTAGCGCAGCTCCGCGGGGGTATAGCCTGGGCTGTACTGGACCTCCTGGTCCGGTAGAGTACTGTGCTGTCGTCGGGCGTGGTTCTCCTCCTCTTCCTCTTCGTCTTCCGTTAGGTCATCCAGGGCTTGTAGTCTCTGATTTAGCCTCTCCGCAGTGTATGCTGCTCCTTCCCGGTGGCTGGGTCTCGCTTGGACCGGTTGGGGAAGGGGGTCTGCGGGGGGTATAAACCTCGTCTGTTGGTCAAGTTCAGGGTCGCTTACTCGGCTAGGGGATGCCGCCCTGGAGTGATGTCTAGACGAGTTCCTGGAGCCTCTGGTGGAGGGAGGGGGTGTTGTCCTTCTGATCAGCTGTTCTATTAGTTGCGCTTGTGCTCTGTCGCGCTCGGCTTCGCGCTTGGTGAGATCCGATTCTCTCTGGGCACCGGTGGCGGCGCGCTGGGCGTCGGCCCGGTCTCTTGCCATATTCTCTTCCATCTGAATGCGTCTTATTTCCAGGCGTATGTGCTCTTCTTCGCTCCGTTGCTGTATCTGCAATCGATCGCGTTCACCCTGGAGTCTATCGCGTTCAGTAGAGGCTTTCAGGCTGACGAGGAATGCCTGCTGTAGTGTCCTCTCTGCCTCGCTGGGAGAAGACGGTTGTATAGGGGAGCCGTCCCTTGGGGTACTCCGTGCGGAGTCTTGGAGCTCTATCTCCACGGTGCTCTCCTCATCTTCTTCCGTGCCGAGTTCTCTCTCGGTAGTGTTGTCTTCCTCCCGGGACTCGTCGGGGACTACTTCTTCGGTATTGGCGGGGTGTAAAGTCATGTCTGGTTCCCCCTGGTCCCCACCGTGAGCTGGGTCAGTTACGTTAGAACCCATAGGGGCCTCCATGGTCGGGGTAGCCTGGTCGTTAGGGTTAGACATAATTTTACTTTCTAGTTTTACCGCGTTTACTGTTGGTAGAAGACTAGGTTGTTGACTGACAGCGTAAGCCTCTAGGTACTGAGGGAGCTGTCGTTTGCGCCGCGGGCGTTGTTGGTTAGGAGGATCGTTTCGTGGAGTGTTCATCATAGGCCATTTTAATATTAATAACACTATATTAATATTACACTGATTACCATCCGGCTCGAAGGACCAATTGTAACTGAGGGGTACAATTCCCTGACTGTATTGTTAGATATGATACTTACTACCACTACCTCTTGTACTTTAGACTCTGGCCACCCAGTACTAGGTATAAATAATCATGATAAACACTCCCACCTGATGAAACGGATCCAACACAAATGTACCAAGTCGAAAGTCTGCGTTTAATAATAATACATAGCAAAAGGTATGTACAACAATCACTTAATTACATTTATGATTTGAAATAGTATGCACTTTTATGGCAAATGAGTATTCGTAGGTAGATCAATATCGAATGTCCAATCTCTGATTGCGCAGGAAGCAAATATACAACCTGGAATATTTAGGGAACAATAGCAATGATACTTGAATGATTATATAGCTGGATACACTAGGGGAAGGTTCCGACTGCTTGTAGGACAGCTGGAGGGGGGGGGGGTAGAGTCTGGCTGTATCCCGTCTGGCCGAGGGTATCCTGGGAGAGCCCACAGTCGTGCGACCCGGTGCCCAGCGATCCTCGATCCACAGATGAAAGCAGTTGGACTCTCTGTGGCCGGCGTCCTCCGGTCCACGATGGAGAGACGTGAGGCGACCTCGTCGTGTAGAGCGTCTTCTCACCTGTCGTCCTCTCCGGGGGGGGTATTTCCAACACACCGCAGTGTTGGCCTTTATCCATAGAATAATCAAAGTACTCAAAGCATAATCCAAGCCGGGGAAGGCTAGCCGTCGTCGGTAGAATAATCCAATATACAGGTCCACTCGCTCTTTGGCCTGGAGCTCCTCAGGTGCAGCTTCAC
Source organism: Notolepis coatsorum (assembly GCF_963971535.1). NCBI lineage: Eukaryota > Metazoa > Chordata > Actinopteri > Aulopiformes > Paralepididae > Notolepis > Notolepis coatsorum. Next base: position 180,409,239 of record NC_140166.1, on the reverse strand, counting down.
GTGGGGTCAACCACCCTGGATAAGCGTCCAGCTGATGCCCGAAACGATGGGGGTGCTGATTACTATAGAACTCTTACCGCACGAGGCACTACATATGAATAGACTATTATTAGCTTAATAGAATACGTCCAACTCGACGATATAGTGCCAAATATGACTATTCAAATATTAATATACACGATGTCTCAATGCCGATACTGGGCCGAATTGGCCTTACTGCCCACACGTGGTTCGCGGGGAGGCTTTTGCGTCTGTCACTTTGTTGGAGGGTAAGGAACTGGACTAAAAGAAAGCTCTACTTTAATAGCGCAGTATATATACGCACTATGAACAAATAGTACCATTAGTGGTGCGGTAGACATATTCCTACGCGGAACTAGGACTTGTCCATACATGTTGAGCGGTACGATTGAACCTGGTCTGAGGGGTATGGCGACCTGGCACCAAGGTCTCGTCCAATGGTAGAATGGAGACTATTATGGGATGTTCAGTAGACTAGAAGGGATATTCAATGCATATTGTACAAGGAATATACAAGGGATATCAGGGGATATACAAATACAATTAAATATATATATATAAATAAATATATATATTCGGTTTAATCTGATCCTTCAGAACAATAAGTATAGGGCAACGAATTTGCTGGTGGTTGGTGAGTCACTTAGCTTGGTAAATAGTGTCCAGTGGTGTCCTCTCAATGCTAGGCAGACGATGCTACACATAAATGATCACACAGTAGACATTACAGTAGCCTCTATATATATATTGTCCTGTTGTAGTTAATATGATACATTGTTCACATCGCCTGCATATCATAAGCAGCACGTACACACCGATACATCTCTCTTTCTATGTGGTCTCACCCGCCGCTGCTCGCACAATGTTCTTTCTGACGTAGCTCATTGCCTCCCCTGCATCGGTGAACTCTTTCTCTTTTCCCCCGTGCATGATGCGAAGTCGGGCTGGAAAAAGAATGCCGTATCGGATGCCTTCACAGCCGCGGAATATCTTCCTCACCTCCGTAAACGCAGCCCTGGCCTTCGCGACACCCGTGGCATAGTCGGGGAAGATTGCAATAGACTTTCCGTTGACCTGTAATGGAGCCTCCGCGCGCGCCCGTCTCAGCACCTCGACACAATCCTGGTAATAGTGGAGTTTAGCCCCGATAGCACGGGGCTTCCCGTCTGGTCTCTTCGGCCCCAGTGCTCTATGCGAGCGGTCCATCAGCACTTCATCGTCCATTTGCAGCACGTCTCTCAGTAGTTTTGAGACCGATGCAGTGGAGCTTGAGCCGTCCGTCTCAGCTACTCCAAGTATCCTCACGTTACACCTCCTCATCCTTCCTTCCATGTCGTCACACTTTCCCCTGAGACCAGTCATCTCCGTCTTTAGGTCTTCGACTGTGACTTGTAGCGTTGCCACCTCGTCCGACCACCTCGAGAGACCACCCTCCACGTCATTAACCGCAACCTCCATTTTGTTCATGTCCACACGCAGTGTCGCTACACAGCTTCGCATTTCCTCCTTTATCGCTTTCAAATCATTTCTGATTGATTGATTGATTGATTGATTGATTGATTGATTGATTGAAAAGTTTATTAACAGATTGCAGAATGGGTACAGTACAGTACAGCTCAATACATACAATTGTTAAGGGGATGCAGACCAGAGAAAGACTTTCGTCTTGTTTACATCAGGGTCCCCCATTTTCAATTCATCATAACATATATGACATACATGACATACAGATAGACAGTACTGCTACATCTATACTTTTATGACATATCAGATTTGCAAATACAGTACTGTTTGTGATACAAAAGTGTCCAGCAAAGGAGTGTATATACATTTGGCATAGAAACTGTACATTGGAGGAGGTTGGTTGGGTGGGGTTGGGTGGGTTGGGTGAGGGCTGTACATTGGAGGTGGGGGGGTGGGGGGGGGGTTGGGAAGGGGACACACACACATTTTACACTGTACATTGGAATATTGACAAAGCCTTACTTGGTCATTTACTGATCATTTACTGATAAGGTCGAACTCTTTGGAAAGTGCACCTTTTAATTCCAATTGTATTATCTCTGCGATTTCGGATTTCAGCGCGAGGAGAATCTCCGTCTTTAAGGCTGTGGTATCAACGCCGGCCATCTTTGACGGTGTGGTCGGTGGTGGCCCAGAAGCGGAACCCGAGGCTTTCTCAGGCCTACTTGTAGTCGGGACGTATCCGTATTTGCGAAGGTTTGATGCCATCTGTCCGTGTAAAAAATGACCAACGGTTTGAACAAATGTACCCTGAGTAAGATTCACTAAGTTATGTAAATCCGTAAGCTTATTAAATTAAGATAAAACAACAAAAAGTAGAGACTCGACGGGAGCGAGAACAGAAAAGCGTACTACTCCATTGCTCGCCTAGCTACGCCCCTCAATGCTGAGTTCCTTTTGACCATGATCACTGTGCCTCTAGAACTAGAACTTCCACATGATGACACCCCCACCTTATACATTCTGTTTGGAGCAGGGGGACATCTTTTTCCCGCATGTGAGTTTCCTGAATAAATGCCACATCTGCATTTTTCCTATACATAATAAATCCAGGCATTTCACCCTTTTAATTCTCTTATTCAGGCCCCTAATATTATGGCTGACTATCGTGAAATTAACCATTGTTCCATATCCTTATGGTTCCCTTTCCCTTTTTAATTTGAATTTCCAATAGTATCCCTTCGAGACCTACTGTAGGTTTTGATTGATTGATTGAAAAGTTTATTAACAGATTGCAGAATGGGTACAGTACAGTACAGCTCAATACATACAATTGTTAAGAGGATGCAGACCTGAGAAAGACTTTCGTCTTGTTTCCATCAGGGTCCCCCATTTTCAATTCATCATATGACACACACAACATACAGATAGACAGTACTGCTACATCTATACATTTATGACATACCAGATTTTCAAATACAGTACTGTTTGTGATACTAAAAAAATCCAGAAAAAGAGTGTATATACATTTGACATAGAAACTGTGCATTGGGGGAGGTTGGGCAGGTGGGGTGGGGCTGTACATTGGAGGTGGGGGGGGGGACACTGTACATTGGAATACTGACATACATTTGACATAGAAACTGTACATTGGAGGAGGTTGGGTAGGTGGGGTGGGGTTGGGTGGGGCTGTACATTGGAATACTGACAAAGCCATGCTTGGTCTTTATTGTACAACTGGGTTAGGACATTTGTAGGGGCCAGTTTTGAATTGCAGTCTCCCGTAGGTGTTCTTTGAGAGTGTTTTTGAAGGTGGGTAGTGATTCACATTCCTTTACAGCTTTGGGTAGGGCGTTCCACATTGTTGTGGCATAATTGCGAAACGTGTTTAGTCCCTTGTTTGAGCCGAATCTGGGTTTTACATGATTTGTGGAGCTCCCTCTGGTGTTGTGATCGTGGTATTCACTGACCTTTGGGAAGTATTTTGACATGTACATGGGTACCTTGGTTGTGTAGTGTATCTTGTAGACCAGGCCCATTGCAAGTTGCTGTACTCTGTCGTCTACTCTAAGCCATCCTAGGTTGGCAAAGTGTGCAGGGGTGAGGTGGGTTCTAGGAGTCAGGTCAAGCAGTAGTCTGACTAGTTTGTTTTGAGATGTTTGTAATTTGGTTTTTAGTGCCTTTGAGGTGCTTTGGTACCATGAGGTGCAAGCATAGTCGTAGTACCCTTGAATGAGTGCTCCTGCCAGAGTCTTCAGGGTATTCTTGTTTACCAGGGAGGAGATCCGGTACAAGAATCGAGTTCGTTGATTGACTTTTTTTATTACATTGGATGCCATTTTGTCACAGGAAAGATTAGCCTCTAGGATGGAACCCAGGTAGGTAATTTCATCTTTCCTTGTGACAATATTGTCACCCACTGTAACTGAGAAGCCGTCGGTTTTGCTGAGTTTGTTATTTGAACCGAAGAGAATGGACTCTGTTTTGCCCATGTGTAATGATAGTTTGTTGTCGGCGAGCCATATGCAGATTTTGCCTAGTTCCGAGCTGAGGGTTTTTTCGACCTGTAACTTGTTCTTGTCAGAGACCAGCAGGGCTGAGTCGTCCGCAAACAGGAACAAGTTGCAGTCACAAGCTGACGACATGTCATTTGCATAAATTAGGAACAGTAGTGGTCCTAGTATGCTTCCTTGTGGAACACCACAGTTCACTGTGAGGGGGGGGGATAGGGTACCGTTTACCTCCACCATCTGTTCTCTCCCCTCCAGGTAGGATTGTATCCAGCTCACTGATAAACTATCAAAACCAATTGCTTTTAGCTTGTCAATCAGAATGGAGTGATTGACAGTGTCGAAGGCCTTTTGTAGGTCTAGCATGACCATGCCGCAGTATTTGCCCGCGTCCACCTCTTGTTTGATGTGGTCGTTCAAATAGAGAAGGCATGTGTCAGTGGAGTGGGATGTTCTGAAGCCAGATTGGAATTCGTAGATTAGATTTTTATCCGTAAGGTACTTTTCGACCTGTTCGTATACTATTTTTTCCATGACTTTCGAGATGGATGTAAGGATAGAAACAGGGCGGTAGTTGCCTGGGTCTAATTTGCTGCCCTTTTTGTGCAGGGGTGTTACTCTCGCTATTTTGAAGTCCTTGGGGACGTGTCCCTGTTTTATGGAGAGGTTTATTATGTGTGTGATGACTGGGGTGATGGCAGCTGCTGAGTCTCTGAGGAATTTGGAGGGGATGTTGTCATGGCCAGTGGCCTTGTTCAGTTGGAGGGCGCTCAGTTTATTGAGTACCTCATCTGTAGTTACCATTTCCAGTTTGAAATCGTCTTTGTGGACGCCTAGGTTCTTGTAGTATGCTACTATGTGTTCTACCCCATACTGCCCTGAGTGGGAGGGTAGTTTGTTTACCAGTGTTGTGGCTATGTTTGTGAAGAAAGTGTTTAAGTAATTGGCTACATCCAGTTTGTCTGTGATGAGCGTGTTGTCCGTCTTTATGTTTATGTTTGAGAACCTGGTTTTAAGTTTTTTACTGCAGCCTAGTTGATTATTGAGTAATTTCCAAAGTTCACGTGGTTTATTTTAGTTTTCCTCAGTTTTGTCATTGATGAATTTTTTTTTGCAGTTTTTATCATGGAGTTTACGTCATTTCTTAGTCTGTTTCTTTCTAGTTTGAGTTCAGTCACGTGGGCTTGGAGTTCACTGCTCGTGCTTTTGGTAAGCTTTGATTGACTTTTATGAAATTCAGAGCATTTTTTGTCTCTGGCTTTCATAGCGGTCAGTATTTCAGTGTGCATCCACGGCTCAGCGCGATTTTTTACCCTGGTGGTTCTTAGGGGGGCCATGTTGTTTAGTATTGTTGAGAATTTGGTTTTGAAGCCAAGCCAGTTTTCTTCAGCCAGTGTACCATTGAGTTCATCTGACCAGTCCAGGCTCTTCAGTTCAAGGTTAAAGGCCTCGCTAGAGTAGGTTTTGAGGTCTCTAGATGTGACCGTTTTGTGACAGCCAGCCTTTTGCTTTAGCTTTTTGCGGGAACAGAATATCATATAATGATCACTTAACCCGCATGCTATAACCCCTTTATTGGAGATCATGGACTTGTCGGAGGTCAGGATGAGGTCAATGGTAGTCTGGGTTGATTCACACACCCTTGTGGGTTGGGTGATTAGCTGGCTGAGTCCGTGCAGATCAGTGGTGCAGTGGCAAATTGACAGTAGGTCAAACGCTCCACGCGTGTGCGCGCGCATGTGCACGCGCGTGCGCGCGCACATGCACAGTTTTTTTTGGCACAGATTTTTTTTTTTTTTTGCCTTGAAATAGAGAAGCTGAAAACGGTAGCAGGATGTTGCCTATATTGTCAACAGATATGGTTGAAAAACAAACAATGTTTTAAATGTATTGATACAATTTCTTTAATTGAATCAACTTAAACTAGAAAAGTAAATACAAACTAAATTAACAATGTAAGTTACATTGTTAATTTAGTTTGTATTTACTTTTAGTTTAAGTTAATTCAATTAAAGAAATTGTTTTACACACAAACACAAAAGCAAACTTAAAATAATCAGACAACTTGTGTTTACTTGGTTCTTTATTTTGAGAAGGGGAAAAAGTACACATCACTTAAATTTTTTCAATGTAATTTGTTTCACAACAGTGGTTTCAAAACAGTTTCAAGTTTCTTTAATAGTTGTCATACAGAAGTACAGAATACTTTTATACAAAATGCTTCTTACTGTTACGCTCCAGAGACTGTGCTAGACAAGATAAGTATGAAATAAAATAAAGTAGCATGTAAAAAGAAGTAAAAATAGAGGTCCCAGTGTTCAGTATAGACATATGTACAATGTTCGATGCAGACTAGAAGTAACTGAGTTACCATACAATCAGTCAAGCAAGCCCCCACCAAGTGGTCCTGGGCCTATGATTTGGTTTTGCTATCCTCGTTCTCTTGTCCTCAGCTGAGCGATGGCCTCTCAGCCAAGTTGCAACATATGTTGTTGAATCCCAGAACTCTGGAGGTGGCCTGTTGATCTTAATGAACATCAAAGATGCTACCCGTGAAATCATTAACCGTGTGCGTGTTGGGGTGATAATTTGATTCATGGCACTGAATCCCCTTTCACATTCTGCAGTGCTACATGGAATTACTTTTGTGCAATTCAATAAAGGCCTAAGCTCATCGGGTATAATTTCTCCATTGCTCTCAATAAAGTCCCTGAATCCATCAATGCAAGTTAACATTCCATGGCAATGACAGACACAGCCCATCGTTCACACCAAACCTGATGAGGGGCAGGGATTCAATGTGAAACGCCCTACCCAAAGCTGTAAAGGAATGTGAATCACTATTCAAAAACACTCAAAACCCAGTTGTACAATAAATGACCAAGTATGGCTTTGTCAGTATTCCAATGTACAGTGTGCCCCCCCCCCCCCCCCCCCCCCCAATGTACAGCCCCCCACCCACCCAACCTCCTCCAATGTACAGTTTCTACGTCAAATGTATATACACTCTTTTTCTGGACACTTTTTGTATCACAAACAGTACTGTATTTGCAAATCTGATATGTCATAAATGTATAGATGTAGCAGTACTGTCTATCTGTATGTCATGTATGTCATATATATGTTATGATGAATTGAAAATGGGGGACCCTGATGTAAACAAGACGAAAGTCTTTCTCTGGTCTGCATCCCCTTAACAATTGTATGTATTGAGCTGTACTGTACTGTACCCATTCTGCAATCTGTTAATACACTTTTCAATCAATCAATCAATCAATAATATTGTTCATAGCAGCTAGCCTATCTCAGACTGTTAGTTAAAGCTGTTGATAAAAAGTGCACTGACTTGTGTGCTGTTTGGGAACAGTTGACAATGTTTATGTAAAGACAGTAAGGGTTTTCATCAGCTCACCTGAATATGTGTTCTCAAGTTAGTATTGGACGTGTGGGACGTCGAGAGCAGCTTCGTTTTTGGTTGACACAATAAACACCTAAACACATATGTTTTAGGCGTTTTTTCAGTCAAACTCATAAACGTGTCCAGGTAGGGCCATGGAGATGCAGTGTTGTTATTGTTGTTGACATCATCTTCATCAATGCCATCAGTGGAAACATCAAATCCCTCTGCCATTATTTCGCGCTGACTGGTTCTGTTATTGTAAATTGCATGATCCATTCATTCTCATTCAGTGGTCTGCGTTTCGATTTTCACTTCCTGGTTTGCGGCCTGGAGTCCCGCCCTATCCTGCCTCTGATTGGCCTACCCGTAAAGTTTTGGCCTACCATACCCAATCGTGAGTCGTCACTCATATCTAAACAAACCAACCAATCATAGTGGGTTTTTTACGGGGAGTTTTTTTTTCTCCTCGCAGATCTTCTAGTCTAGACTCTTTCTCCCGAAAGTAGCGTGTAACGTTTTTGTGTGCGTGACTGCGCGTACACGCGGGAACATATCCGTGCGCGATTGCGCGTACTTCAGCCTCAGTGACCGAGGTAAAACGCCGTTTTACCGCGGTTGACCAGCACTGCACCACTGGTACAGATCACAAAGCCTACTGAAGGCCTTGAAGACGGGTGCTGCTTTACGTAGCATGTCTGTGTTCCAGTCCCCAATAAGGATTTTTTCTACGCCCTCCACCCCAGTTAAGCACCCATCAAGTGTGTCATAAAAGCCACTCTGTTCTGGTGGTCTATAGATTGTGCCTATTAGTACTGATTTTGCCCTTTCAAATAGGATTTCAATCCATACAGTTTCAATCTCGTCATGGTTAAGGTCAGTACGGTTGCTGAATTTGGTATCTTTGTGTATATACACACAGACACCACCTCCATACTGGTTCCTATCCCTCCTGACGATTGAATAGTCCTCGATTTCTATCTCTGGATCCTGAACAGATGAGTCAAGTTTTGTTTCTGTGAAACATAATATATTAGCCTTACCGTTTAAAAACAAATGTCTGATTTCAGCCAGTTTGGGTTTCAAGCTGTTTATGTTTAAGTGAAATATGTGAAGTCCATTTGAGTTTGTTATTTCATTAATGTCGTCTAGTTCAAATTGTTTTTCCACTGTGGTGTGTGGTTGATTGATCCTTTGTCCTCTGCTGGTGTATTTGGTCGGTGTGAAAGCCTGCGACGTGGGGGGGGGGGGGGGGGCTGGTTGCTGTCCTCAGATGTGTCTGGAGGCCCTCCGTTGTGGGGGAGGGGGGGTGGGTCGGTTAGTCTAGCTGTCCTGGCGGGGCTAGCCGAGTCAACCGGCGGGTCCCTGGTGCTCACGTCCCGCGCTGATATGAGTCCCCTGATTGCAAGCTCTCTCCCTCTTGCATCTCGGCTCCTCTGCTTGGGCTTCGGTGAGGGGATGTCGCCGCCTGCTGGTCGGTTGGTGCATCCGCTGGCCGTTGTGTCCTGGGCCGGCGACGGTGTAGAGATGCATGCTATTGATGGTGTGAGGATGAGCCGTTGATTCTTCGCCTGTTGGCGCGTTAAAACAGGTCCTGGGTTCTGATGAATGTCTCCAGACAGGAGCAAATACAATAAAAACATAGATTTTCTATCAAACTTGCCTGTCGGGGGTAGTCTCTTTCTTTCGGGATTCGCCGTCAACAGTCTGTGAATAGTTGCCGCTCCAATAGCCGGATGTTTACTCTCCGAGCCATTCAGTAAAAGTCACAATGGGACTGTAGATTTCCGCGTTTGTTGCCTTCCACCGCCGTTTCCTGACGATTCTGTGCTGAATTCAGGCACACGTCTGTAATCCAAAGTATGGCGAGCAAGAAATGCGCAAATATTCCTGTATATCTTCTTTTTGCTGATTTTTGTTGTTGGTTTCCATGGGAACAGCAAGAGCTGGATATTCTGTGACCGTTCATGTCGAGAGCCGGAAGTGTGCACCCCGAGACTCCCCCCCTCCCCCCACCCTCAACTCTATCCCCGCTGCCGCACCTCCCAGTTATCGTCTGTACGTGTCGTTCCTATAATTAGCCTAGTTTAGTTAGCAGGTCCTAATCCTCTATGTCCTATCATAATACCCCTTTCAAATAATTATATTAACTTCAATTATCTAAAACCGTCATATTAATTACTATAAACATTATAAACATTGTGAACATTATGAACATTCGCCATAAACAGTATACACAGAACAGTAACCATTATGCATTAAACATTAGACATCAGTGATACTACCAACTGGACCTCCCATGCGAATATTATGGGATTCAGAACTTCAAGTGGTAGTCATGGTCCTTGTGGTCACTGCATTTCCTCCTCCTCCACCTGAGGAGCTGAGGGTACCTGGCTGTTGCGTAGTTGCTCGGTTAGCGACCTCCGCAAGGGTTTGCCTCTCCTCTCATCGTCCAGAAAGTGCCTGACCTCCTCCGGTGATGCGAACGAACGTAGAACACCGCCATGGTTCATCTTCAGGGTAGCCGGATATATCATGCAGATAAGAGGCAAAGTTCCTCTCCTGCAGCTCCTTTATCACGTCTGCGTACACCTTCCTCCTCTCATTTGTATGGGCGCTGTAGTCTGCATAGAATCTGATGGTCTTCCCTTCATCCTGTATAGGTCCGGCCTTTCTCACTTCCCGTGCCCCTTTCAAGATAGCCTCCCGGTCCTGGAATCGATGTACTTTGAAAATCATGGTGCTCTGTCCGTCCTCCCTCGGGGAGTAGATCCTGTGGGCACACTCGATTTGGATCTCCGTCCTGACTAACGTGGGGATCCATCTGGGCAGCATGCGTTTCAAAAATCCCCCGGTGTCCTTTCCTTCCCTCCCGCATGCTAGTCTGGTCATTCTAATGTTATTTCGTCTGTCCTGGTCTTCGAGCAATGCCAATTTGGACCGACGTTTATACACTTCAGCGGTGTTGTTGTCCACCTCACGTTTTATTTCCTTGGTCCCCATCTGCAGCTTCTCCACCTTTCCATATAGCTCTCTGATTTCCTCCATGTGCGAGCTGACTGTTGCTTCCAGGTCACCTATGGCTTTGCTAACAGACCTTCCCACTTGTTCGGATTGTTTCCCAAATTCTTTCATCACCATTTCCAACATGCTTTCCATCTGCTTCTGTACCTGTGTTTGTAATTGGGTCTGGATCTGTGTCTGCCATGTTGCGTTCATGGCCATCGCTCTTTGCCATAAGTTATCCTCGTCTTGATCCAAGTTAGCCATTGTTTTTATGCTAGTAGTTCCCACCTGTTCGTCCGTGTCTGTTTGTTTGCGTTTGGATTTCGGTTCAGATCAAAGGCAAATCTCTCGTGCCTTCACTGTTAGACATGTTTATTCAACTTTATACTTTACTTTGATCGGTTTTTAGCTAGTTTAACCTGTCTATTTTACCCTATTAGGAGAATTTTTCGCAGAGCTCTCGTTCAGCTATATCCATCATAGTCGCGGGTCACGTGCCAGTTGTCAGTTATCGTTTTTGCTTGTATCCTGTTTATTCCCATACCCATCCTGCCGTGTCTAATCCTGTCTGTCCTCCTTTGTCTTTAGTCCACTACCTGGCTCCCCTTCCTGTATGACCCTCGCTCGTCGGACTACCCTTCTCCTGGATCACCCCTTGAACTGTCTGTGTTGCCCGCCTCGTCTACGAACCCCCGCTTGTCTGACTACGCTTCTCCTGGATATTCCTGCGCACCGTCTGAATACCCGGCCTCGTCTTTGACCTCACGCTTCTCTGACTACTCTGTGTCTTTTATATTAAACACCCTTGGAACCTGTCCAGTTGTCTGCTCGGTCAAACCATAACAATATGTAATGTCAGGACTTCCCCAAACAAACAGTAGGTCGTATCTAAGGTGTGGTCTACTGTCTGTCAGCTGTTCTTGGTAGGTCATATCTAAGGTGTGGTCTACTGTCTGTCAGCTGTTCTTGGTAGGTCGTATCTAAGGTGTGGTCTACTGTCTGTCAGCTGTTCTTGATAGGTCATATCTAAGGTGTGGTCTACTGTCATGTGTTTGGATACCGGTATTTATAATTATTGGTATATCGATGGTCTGTGTATTTATTAAATATTGTAGGCATGTTAGTTTGCTCTGTGAGAGAGAGAGAAGAAACATGTGGCTCCTGCATCTTCCAGGTTTGTTGAACTACTTGTATGGTATTTTATGTCCACCCTGATGGCAGGCTCACTGAACAAACAGTCTGACTGGGTCCCTAACATACACGAACGAAAACCAACAAGAGTTCCATCCATTTTACAGGTTTCTATTTCTACAATTCCATCAGTTTTTTTTTGTATTGATATTTTTGCACAAATCTTTCCAATATTCAAAATACATCTTTCCACAGCATAATATGCAACATCCAAGATTCGTCTTTTTCTTTTTTGTAACAACATACAAAACATGTAAGAGACTCATACAAACACATTAATAACTGACATGGAAATTAAAAAAGCACTTACAAAAAAAAAACATTACTATACATTGTGCATATATATCCCTGATGCACATACGTTATATGTAGACCGATCTACCTGCAAGCAGGTATGTGCTGCATCTTCTATCGGGATGCCATCTTTCTCCATATTGCACGTGAGAGGATGCGTCTCAGATATATGTAGGTGTGCGTGAGAGCATGTATGAATGTGTGTCTCAGATATGTGTATGTGCAGGGCCGCCTCAGGGGGTGTGAGAGCAGTGCGGTCGCACAGGGCCTCGCGGGAAGGGCGGCCTCGCACAATTTTTTCTTTTTTTTTTCTTTTCTTTTTTTAGCCTTTAGCTAAGCTAGCTACTAGCCGACATCATCATGGCTATCCCGACTGAACCACACGTTAGCACTTGATATTATAACGTAGCTAAAGCTAACTAGCTGTCCCTGCCTTTAGCTAAGCCGACATGGCTAGCTTGACTGAACTGTCTAACATGCAACAACTTTCATCTTCAGTCCATCTGCCGAATGACTGTCCTCTTCGTCTTGGCTGGCATAACTAAGCATAACCTCCAAAGCTGCACGCGCGAAATAGTCAAACGCAGATGACGCACGCCGGCGTACACATGATGTAACCCCTCCCTTCGTTGAAACCAATAGTATGTCTGCTGCAGAGCCCCAGAGCTCCATTTAACATTTAATACACACACACACACACACACACACACACACACACACACACACACACACACACACACACACACACACACACACACACACACACACACACACACACACACACACACACACACACACACACACACACACACACACACACACACACACACACACACACACACTGCCCAGTGTTTGTTCCCAGCCATGTATGGTCTTGCTTGCTAAGTGTACAAATTCCTGACCTCATGTCAGATCTGCTTTTCACCAACGCTCTCAGGGTTATGACTGAGGATGTGTTGGTACACTCGGTTAACGATACGTCATCTTTATGATGATGAGTGACTGAAAGATATGCATCATATTCTTCACAGCTCAAAGGTGCCTTGGTTGTTTTCTACCAGTTTTCCTCCAGTGTAAATAATTGGATAGATAACCTGTGACGGGCAAATGGTCTCTCTCTCAGTGTCTACTGCAGGTGCATTCACCAGTTGCCCTGAGGACCGGATTTAACTTCTACATAGCCTGCCTGACACAGCATCCTCTTCAGCTACAAGCGCCGATGAGACAGGGAGAGATCAGCCAAACTGATCAGGATATGTCAGCACCTCTCTTCCAAAAAAGACTTGCTTCCTTTTCAACTATCTTCCAAAACAAACACCTCAAACTCAATCAGTTTCATTGAGAATCATTGAGGTGGATGTTTGAGTGCTCCTGTTATCTGCGATCCGTGTTGCTAATATGTTGCTGACATTTCCTGATCAGTGTGAAAATTATATTATATGATAATATATATGCTTTTATCTATTATTATTATTATTATTATTATTATTATTATTATTATTATTATTATTATTACAAAATCTATGAAAAAGATTATTAATAGGGCTGTACTGATTATAATTTTCTTTACACATCTGTTGAGGTTTTCCACAGGTGCTCGAGTGTTTGCTGTCACGTCATCATTGAGGAGTGAGGTTACATGGGCTATCAATGTTCAATTATATTAAATGACATTTATCTATTAATTAGATCAGTGGTTCTCAAACTACGGGTCGCGACCCAAAGTGGGGTCGTGGGTAGGTGACAGTGCAATGTTCTGGCAACATATTTTGGCTAAATATGCCTCGTTTTTTTTTTGCGTTTATCGCTTTTTACTACTGGGCAGTCCAGTAGAGAGAGAGAGAGGAGGAACGGGAGACAGAGTGGGGGGAAGACATTCGGCAAATAACGACGGGTCTGGGAATCGAACCCGAGTCGGCCGTGCCGCGACTCAGCGCGTTATGTGGTTCGCCATATGCCTCGTTTTATAAATGTGTATTGATAACATATAGTGCTGTAATGACATTTTCGAATAAATATGCATGATCAAGTTCAACAACGTGTGCTTTTATTTTGATATTCCTTAATTCCACGTTGAAATTACGCAAGTGTGGGGTAGCAAAAAAAACTAAATTAAATGGGGTCGTGGTATAAAAAAGTTTGAGAACCCCTGAATTAGATCATGATGGATTGAGTCAGAGCCTGTCTATTTGCTTTGTCTTATTTCAGTGTGTTTGTTTTGTTTAAGTGTGTTATTTATTGTTTTTGTGTTTTGTCAATATATTTTGATTTGATTTTGATTTGAAATCTTTATTTCGAACATGTAAATAAATACAAACAATATAAAATCAAAACAAATCATTGATCTCAAGAAATTAAATGTAATTTTCTTTATAAATAAACAAAAGCAAAACATAACTAAATGTATAGTAGGAAGAAGTATACACTTATTTAATCCTATCCCTTTTCCACTACTCAAATTAGTGCACTAATTAAAAACCTTATAAAACAAATATATATATATGCAAAAACATGTAAAACATGAAAGAAATCAAATAAAAATGTAAACACCCGTGAATGTCAAATCCCTTCCTCATCCCTGTACCTTGTGAACACCATTTCCTTATAATTCAGTTTGAATAGTCTCATATTTGGACATTGCTTTAGCACCACATTCAGACTGTTCCACAGTTTCACTCCACATATTGAAATGCAGTGTCTTCTCATGGTAGTGCGTACACTAAGAACTTTTAAATTGAGTTCTCCCCTCAGATTATATAACCCCCCTCTCTATGAAAGAACAGTTCTTGAATGTTTCCTGGAAGTACATTACCTTTTGCTTTATACATTAATTGTGCTGTTTTAAATTCCACAATATAATTTAACTTGAATGTTTTTGACTTTAAAAATAATATGTTTGTGTGATCACGATAACTTGCAATATGAACTATCCTTATGGCTCTTTTTTTGGAGTATAAAAAGTGGTTGTAGTGTAGAATTATAAGTGTTTCCCCAGACTTCAGCGCAGTAATTTAAATATGGTAAAACTAGTGAACAGTAGAGAATGTAGAGTGATTTTCTATCCAGAATGTGCTTTACTTTACTCATGACTGAAATGCTTCTTGACAGTTTAGTTTGGATACGTTTTATGTGAGGTTTCCAGCAGATTAATAATAATAATTTGATATATTATTAGTAATATATTACACCTAGAAATTTATTTTCATAAACTCTTTCAATAATCACATCATTTATTTGAACTTGTACTAATATATTGTGATGAGTGTGAATGTATATTCTTTCAGTTGTCACCATGTAAATTATTGGACCCCAGGAAGAATAGCTGATGGCCTGATGCTATTCACATAAATAATAAAACAAACTAATTATACAAAGTAATTTGGGCCCCACTGGGAAGAATGACCTGCACAGTATGACACCTTGGTTCAATTCCCATTAGCTACCATGTTGATTTTCCTTGAATGCTTTTCAGTTTTAGGATTTCAGTCACATGTAGGTACATGTCAGGGGAGTGTTGACGGAGAGAAGGTCAGAAGAGAGATGTGGTTCTGTACTTCTTAGGAAGGCGTTCTGCCTCAGTAAGAGTACTCCTGTCTCAGTACTTTCCTGGGTAAGACGACTTTTGTATTGAAAGCTGACTGAAGCACACTGGGGATCCACCTTTCAACCACCAGAGGATCTCAGCAAATGGCGATGACCAAATTTCAAAAGTTGTCAGTTTTCACTTTATTTTATTTTTATTAAAATACATGTAATTAAATGTTATTTAATTTTATTCTCAACAGTAAACGATTGATTGATTTTATTTTGACAATATATAAATAAACATGTGACAGAAGCACAGTCTGGAATACTGCCAAGGATAGACACAAAACATCTCAGAGCTTATTTCCATTGTGGTCCTCGTAGGGGGGCAGGGGAACGAAGTGTTCAGACATGCATCATACAGACATCGTAAAGACACATGACATCACAACACATCACATAGACATAACATAGACACATAAAATCATATAAAAGTGGTGTGATATCATCATGTTAACCTATACTGTTGCACAAGTAAGATGTGACATTATTTTAACCTATACCGTTGCACAGGTAAGATGTGACATTACTTTAACCTATACAGTTGCACAGGTAAGATGTGACATTACTTTAACCTATATAGTTGTACAGGTAAGATGTGACATTACTACTATAACCTATACAGTTGTACAGGTAAGATGCAGACAAGAGAACAGGTGTTTTCAGTCTCGACACAGAGAGGAAGAGGAAGAGAGAGGAAGAACTAGGTGATCACAAATGGCTAATTCAATGCTACTTCAGCCATGACCCCCTCCCCCCTCAACAACGAAAAGAAAAGTTATAACTTGATGGAATGTGATTCAAAGTTAAGTGGGCACTTAAATTTTTGTCATATAACTCAGTCTACCAAAACCTTCTACAACCTGACTGCATTACTCATGGGGCTTTGGGTTACACATATGTGTAACTGTCCCAGCTGGCAGGTCAGGCCTTGTGGAATTTGTTTTGTAAGGTCTCCTGTCTGTCGGGTCATGCGTGCTCTCTGAGGCAGTAGCCTTGTGCTCCTGCTCTTATTTACACCATATGGAAAGGGGTTAAGGGGATATCAGGAGCAGCTTGTTTGAATTCCACAGTTCACCGCTCTCATCACTTCAGCTATTGCACCTTCAAAACACAGCACCAAACAAAACACTGACAGCATTGGATTGCCAAAAAAAAAGTTATATTCAATATTCTCCAATCATGTTAAAATGTAATATATTATGAAAGGGTAGAATGATATCTTTGGCTGAGTTCGTTCAGGGTAAGGGTCGTGATCTGTATGCCACATCCGAGGAAACTGGAGAATAAATTGAAACGAAACACCTGGGTCTTTGTGACCCCTCACACCAGTGGTTGAATCTTTGATGAGTGGACAAGTGATATCCCGAAGCCGAATGGAATTTTCTCAAGCGGACAATGACACTTTGGAAAGACGCTTCCGAGGATAATCCACCTCGCAATGAACGGCTTAAAAGGACACTTACCGAGATAGTGCTGTTGTTAAAGGCCCAATCAGTAATCCAAATGTAAACAATGTGTGGCCCCGCCACCTTGTTGATACAATGACTATCATTAGACAGCAGTTAAATGTGAGGTTTTCTTTCTAATTGTTTTTACTGTATTTTGTGGCTGTAAGTGGTTTGTTTGCGTTAGTAATGTTTGTAAACACTGGGATAAAACAGCTTTATATTCCAAATTACAATGGGATAAAGGTACTGTAAGTGGTATTTTCTTGTTAAAATAAGTGGTCTACATGTTAGAATAATAGCTCTACATTCTGGCAGCCATCACTGATATAGTTTGTCTGGTCAGTAACATGGGTATCCCAGTCCCTCCACTCTGCAGTAAACAAAAAAGAAATGTTCTGGAATCCCGTTTATCCAATCAGGAGAGAGAAAATGCAAAAATGGTCAGACACAAATAAGAAATACAACTTAGTTATAAGCAAAGTGGGAAGGGATACAAGAAAATGTATTTTGGAAGGACTGGGAGACCCATGTTACTGACCAAACACTCTATATGTGATGGCTGTCAGAGTGTAGAGCTATTTAACACTTACCTTGGGATGACCTTGGGGTCATCTTGGACTCAAACCTGACCTTTAAGAAACACATAAAGAAAGTGAGGAACGCCATCAACTTCAACATTTCCAACTTCAAACAAATACGGCCCTCACTTGAAGCCGCAAAGACATACCTACACTGTATGGTCTTCTCCCACATTGAATATTGCCTTCTAAACTGGCCATTTACTGGGGCCACAGCCATGAAACCCATACAACAACTTTAAAACAGAGCATTGAAGGTATATGACAGGAAACAGTACTCATACCACCACTATAAAATCCTGGATAAGCATCAAATTTTAAATTTTGAAAACCTCAGACGTTATAAAAGTTCCTGCTTTGTATATAAATGCCTGCACAGATTAGCCCCTCCCCCTCTTAAGGAGTTTATCCACGAGAAAAGGAACACTGGATTAGCCACTAGGTCAAACACCAGAGGGGATTGTGAAGGTCATTTTAGAAAGACCGCCTTCAGCAAACATTTTCTATCGATAAAGGGAAGTGGAACATGGAACAGCCTTCTGGTCCCCTTAAGGGAATGTACCACCCTGTCCACCTTTAGGGGCCAACTCAGGAAATGGCTGTTAGACAGCCAAATATGCACTCATTAGGGATGTTAGTGATGTTGTACTGACTGAATGTCATGTTAGTGTGGTCAGTTTTTATGAATGAACGTTTTTAATTTTTATTTATTATTATTATTATTTTTTTTTTTGTGTGTTTGTTTAATGTTAGGACTACGGGTGGAAATTAGCCCTGTGCTATTCCCGGCATATTTACATCCTTATCATGCTGTGATGTTATGCATACACTGATGTAAATGATGTTCATTCATTTGCATTGTCCTTAATAAACAAATCTTAATCTTAATATTATTTAAACAAAGGAATACCACTTACAGCATCTTTAAGTTCCAAAAAGCATATTTTCTATCTACAGGTATAACTCTACAAGAGCGTGTGTGAATATAACCCAGATCTACACATCAGAAATCCACAGATTGTGGTTTCAATATAGCTCTCTCTCTTTTCAAAGTTCAAAAGCCATTGAATGATCTTTCCGTTTACACTGCATTGCTCTAATAAAACAAATGCAATGAAGATGAAAATGAACAAAAAGCAAACATTTCCAAAATATTCAAGTTAAAAATAAACCAATCGATCTAAAAATGCATTAAAATCTGCCAAGAATGACAAGCATCGGATTAAACAAGTACAGCGTTTGGGAAACTATGCACCCTGTTTCCCCCGAGTTTAAATGACACCTGTCAACACAATCATCGAGCTGGCCTTAAATGAGCCTTGAAATCTAATCTCCAACGATTGGTTCACAATTGTGAAAGGTGAGCCGATAACAAAATACAACTGTGTTCCCATGGTGCCCCGCTGTGTATTTCTGCAAACAATATGGCATGGGGCCTGGGCCGAAAGGTGAAGGGTCAGATTAGTACCGATGATTATTACCCTTATATTACACAAAGAGTGATGACATGTTAGGTCACCACTGTTACAAGGTCTACCTGCAATGCAGCAAGCGAACCATGCCCTGCCAGGCTCTTGTAACCTGACACCAGAACAGGAGACGGTCTTGTGACTGGCATCCTATTCATAACATGATGGTTGTACACACTGGAGCCTACTCCTTTCAATATTAGCAGTCACACTTTTATACATACAATCAATCAATGTAACAAAACTCACTGTAATGAAATACATTTTGAACTAGTTTATTTTTTGTTTTAGGTATGATGGGTCGTTCCAGCCATCTGCTGCTGCCCTTGGGTTCTGCTGGGCTCTGGGGCTACAGTATGTAGGTCTGTTCCCTACCTGCCTGTGAAAGCACATGGGCCTGGGGACTTGGAGTTGGACAGAAGGCGAGCTCTTGCCACATGAGGAAGTGCAGTGTACCTTAGATAAATCATGCCCCACCTTCCTCCTCCCTCTGTACCCCCCCCCACCTCCAACCACCTCTCCTCTCCCCTCCCGCTGCGGTCTCTACATCTCAGAGCTTCTGGCTGCCAGGCCACGGTGACTCCCTTCCTTGCCCCCGGAGCAGCTCACTGCCAGCCCCCACAACGTGGTGCATGTTTCCTGAGCAGCCGGGCAGATATGGGAAGTGGCGGTGACCCACAAACTAAGCCTGTAGGCAGCACCCACCGTGCGCCTCCTCTCCTCACCCACCATGCGCCCCCTCTCCTCACCCACCATGCGCCCCCTCTCCTCACACCGTTTAACTGTTGAGAAGTCAGCAGTTAACTGTTGAAAACAAACAATTTCTGTTAAATCCACTGAAGATTTACAGTGTACTATACTATACTATACTATACTATACTATACTATACTATACTATACTATACTATATACTATACTATACTATACTATACTATACTATACTATACTATACTATACTATACTATACTATACTATACTATACTATACTATACTACCATTTCTAAGATGAATTACCGGCTTCGAGGAATTCTTCCCAGAGGAGAGCTGACTAGACATAGTCCAGGAGAAGGAATTGGCCAAATATAGGACTCAAAAAGTTAATCTACGACTATTTCTCACCAACTGTTAGGGAGAGACTTTAGGATAACGACTCCTGCTGCACATTAAGGCAAGACCTTTATTGTAACTACAGCGTTGATGCACATCCTGGACTGATTTTCAGGACTTGAGCACTGATGACTCAGACTTGGACTTGGACTCGAGCATTGACTGCATTCGGACTCGGAAGGTGCAGACGAGGACTCAGACTTGTTAATTGATACAGTTTGTCAATTAATACAGTTATTATTATTTAAACGCTTTTGTAATAGTCCCTAATCATTTGGCATAAGATATTGATGGCAAGTGCATTTAACATGCTGTCTTTGAAATTGTGACTGCTGTGTCATTTTATGTTGTAATGTAGACCTTATTTTATTTGTACCTCGGCTCTTTGACTGCCAGAGTGGAGTGGACTCAACCTTGATGACTTGGACTCAGACTCGGACTAGGGTAATGGGCACTCGACTCGGACTCGACTCGGGCTCTTCTTTGGTGACTCAGACTTGGACTTGGCCTCGAACACTGGGGACTCGAGACTCGACTCGAGATTTTGTGACTCGACTCCAACACTGGTAACTACAGCGTTGATGCACATTAAGGCAAGACCTGTACTGTAATTACAGCGTTGATGCACATTAAGGCAAGACCTGTACTGTAATTACAGCGTTGATGCACATTAAGGCAAGACCTGTACTGTAACTACAGTGTTGATGCACATTAAGGTGAGACCTTCACTATAACTGCAGCATTGATGCACATTAATGCAAGATCTTTAATCTACTGTAACTACAGTTGTGACACATTGAGCCAATTACATACTGTGGATAAGTCAGAGAGCAAACATTCTGTCCCGCTCTGGCCTAGCAATTTAAATAATCAGATACCCTGTGGGGTAGTACCCAGTGTCCCTTATCTCAAAATCAATATCAACGTGTTTTTCTTTTGTTATTTGTACTGCAATTTGAACATTCCACAAAGACTTTATAATGCTAATCATAATACCATTTTGAAAACAAGTTGAGCGGCCAGAGTAACCTAAAACACGAGAGGAAGGAAGGTGACAAGTTCATCAAATGTATAACCACAGCCAGCTCTACCACAGGCTTGAGTAACTGTAACCATCACACTCTGACACTTGAGCTGTTACATAAACACCAGGGATTCAGATGTGGTAGTAAAATACTCACACACAACTACAGTACAAGCGAATGGGCATTCACATACATACACACACACACACACACACACACACACACACACACACACACACACACACACACACACACACACACACACACACACACACACACACACACACACACACACACACACACACACACACACACACACACACACACACACACACACACACACACACACAATGGCATTCTCAGGGCCTGTAACTGGAGCACACTTTACCAAGGACATTATAACATAAATTATTATTATTTCCCCCCTCAATACAACATTGGTAATGTCCATCGCATACAACATAACTAACATGGTTAAGGTGAAACACGAGACGTCAGGACATATTTAATAATGTCCTACATATCCAGGAATGAAACTCATACGCCTCCCCCTTCAGGTCTTCATGCTCTTCCTTCATACAATACATCAAACGACAAGCCTTGGGTCTTTCAAGGTGTTCTCAGTCATGTAAAAGCTCCCTCAGTGTTGAGTTCTCCAAGTCTTCAGATTCTTCCTTCATGCCTGTGTTTCAGCCTCACTTCTTTATGTCAAGGTGATGGAGGAAAAAAGTAATAATTCAGAGGGAATAGTTTTGTCGATGTCAGTATATATTAGCTCAAGAATGTAATCCCCTCAGGTATGAAAAACCACATATGTTCATCATGACCAGGCATGGACTTTGGGCACTTGTTGAGGCCTTGTGGATTTATTTTTATTTTGACATTATATTATTATAGTACAGGTTCATACCTTCAAAATAAGCCATCACTTTTACAAATCGGGTAGATACTTTTCAATCGTATTAACCATGATAGTACCGCAATAACTTGTTTTGAGCTAGAGAGAGACCTGGAGCTGGTTTTCTCATCATCGAGTCATCAACATGTTGAGTTCATCACCCTATTGTACTTCAGGGTACTGGGGAGTGTGATACAGTATAAGTGAAATTTACATAATCTATTTTACATTCTCAAATATTTCATGAATCATTGTGTGAGTAATCTGGCTAGTTTTTTTTATTTTTTTTTTATCATCGACAGACATAATTAATTAATTTAAAAAGATCCCTCTTAGAGAACATATCACAGTTGGGCGCTGTATGATAAATACAGTATCTATATATTACCCAGCAATATATTATCAGCATCCTACTTTGTACAATAAAAGGAGGACATATGCAATGGTTATCTAGCTTACATCCCTCATAAGATTTTCTTAAGTTTATTAGCTGTAAGTGATGGTGAAAAATGTAATCGTCCCTACCCTTTAGAAGAGCCTCATTTATTACAGCTGTCAACAGGGGTGGCGAAACCAGCCAATGTATAAAGGTAATACATATACAGTAACTGTCATGTGTGTTAAATGTACTGTATTTTAGCTTCAGGTCACACTGTATTTTATTTTTCTGAATACAATAGCTGTTACCATTTCACTCTGTAAAGCAAGGCTGGCTTTTAAAGTGGAAGAGGAACATTTTCTCTCAGTTTCTAAAGGTTATTTTCAGTTGTTTTACGAGTTTTGAGATGTGACTTAATGTTACAATAATTATTAGTAATATCATTTTATTGTAAATAAACTTCTCAAGATCAAAGATAATGTAATCACTGAAATTTAGCAGCACATCTATAAATGCAAAATTACATACTCAGGAGGAGGAGAGGAGATGGTTAAAATAGTAATTTCTGATTAATAATTAATAATTCTTTTAGATGTTTATTTTAATTATATGAGCATGACCATGTCCATAAAGAATGCTTTAAAACTCGTGCAATGTAAAATGAAGTCAGAGGATTGGATTTTCCATGATCTTCACATATCAAACTTCCGTCACATCAGAAACTCTGTCAACAAAAGCAGCAGCACTGTATTTTAATGCCATTATTATGTCACATTTATCATACTGTCTGACTAGCTGGACACAAGCCTCCTGTACAACACTACGATCTGTACAGGTAGTTTACCATCAGGCTGTGAAAGTACTAGACAGGAAAACAAACAGCCACCACCATTGTCATAGCATAACAAACCAGAACCTATACTGAGCTGGGACAATCTTGTTAAATTCAAATATGCCTGCCTTACCTATCAAATCCTACATGGCTTGGCTCCTCCCCCCCTCTGTACTTTCATAAAACAGAAAGCATCTTCTGACAGATATACTGTACCAGGTCTGTAGTTAGAGGGGAATGTGTAGTCCCCAACAGGTGGTCTGCTTTTAATCAGGCAGCCTTTTCCATGAGAGCAGCCCACACCTGGAACAGTCTGCCAACACGGCTCAGGGAGTATCAAAGATACATTTCATTTAAACTTAAAATCATGGTTGAGAGATGGTCAAGTGTGCGACCATTTTAACTGAGGGGTTGTGATGTATTTTTTAATGTATTTATTTTAATGTATTTTAGTGTATTGTAACCTACTGATTCCTACTGTGTTTTAGTGTATTGTAACCTACTGATTCCTACTGTGTTTTAATTATTGTACTATGTCTTAATTATTGTAGTGCTCATGTCACCTGCCCCAGAGACTACAGTTGAAAATTAGCCAACCTGGCTAAACTGGCATATTTACAGTAAAATGTTCCTTAATATGCACTGTCTCTGTATTTTAAACCAATAAATACAAATACAAAAAATATTGACCTCATACAATTCACAGCTAAAGGTTAATTTGTGTGGAATTCCACTTCACAATTTCTATAATTTTTTTTGAATAATTTCAGGTGTACGTTTATTTTATTATTTAATTGTATTATTATTATTATTATTATTATTATTATTATTATTATTATTATTATTATTATTATTATTATTATTATTATTATTATTATTATTATTATTATTATATATATTTGGAAGCCATGGTTGCAGTATCATTTGAATTTACAGTTCTCAAAATTCTCACACATGAGATTGCACTCCCGAAAGGGTTAAAAAGCACCCTAATCCTTGTAGTCACCAGTGTATTCACTCAACCATTCTTCTTCCGTGGTGGATTTCCTGCCCGTCTCTTATCAGTTGGACGCTGAAACAATGGGCTCTCTGCCCACGCAACGATGTGACCAGACCCGTTCACTGGGCCACTCAAAGAGCTGTTGTCTCCATGGCCTTCCCCTTACGACCAGATGTCCCCTGCTGGACTGGAGCCAAAGTCCCTGACCATTGTGGAGCAGGAAGCCAAACAAACAAAAACAAAACAAAAAATTATCCGATGCTGTATCATTGGCCCATTACTGTACATTAGTGTACGGCTCACTTAAGAGCACTTTGACATTTAGAATTTCAGTTGATTGTTTTTCTTCACTTGACACTCACTGGAGGAGAATGTTTACACATACAGTATGTTGAGTTTCCCCAGAAATGGCATGTTAGCTTTATTAGCATTCATCGTTGAAACCAAGGGGTACAGCTAGCTGCAAGCGCTATGCTAGTATTACCCCCCTTGGTTTCAATGAGGAATGCTAATGATGCTATTTCTGGAAAACTGAAGGACATAGTGTCAACTTTTTCAAGTGTCAAGTGTCAACTGAAATCCTGTACACCCGTAAACACCTGTAATTTCAAATTATGACGTAGCAATGGCTTCTAGACATGGAATTCCGAGATAGATCTTCCGAGATAGATCTCCCGAGAGGCATACACACACCTGAAAGGGCCAGAAGCAGTTCGGAAGGAGTGGGGTGATTTAATTTTTTGTAATAGGCCCCATTATACAGTAGAGTTGATCAGAGCAAGTGAGCATAAATCCTTTGTGATGACAGCTGGTGGCGTCAACCTTCTCAAGACACAGATTACTGACAATACGCTCATGAACCGTCTCGGCCGATGCGTCACATCTGAGAGACAGGTTGTGTCACATCTGAGATGGAATCGAGAGAGCAGATCTAGCATGGTCACAGACTTGGCACGTTAGACAAGGGTGTCCTGCTGAGACCAGGGTGTGGGGGGGAAAAACGAGGCATAACGTGTGATTTTCAGTGTGAATTCCATAGACACTTTTATTTACATTGACACGTGAAATAGCAACACATACTGTAGGATTTACACAGTAGCACTATAGCCGATAAGGTTTAATAAATATACAGTAAAATGCATGAACACCACCCTTTTGGATGGGGGATCGAATGATAAAGAAGGAAACAGACCCATGTTGTTCTTAATAAACAACTAGGGTAAACAGGTGGTAATTAAATGTGTTGGTGATGATCATTGCAGAATATTTCGATATAACTACATCATATTATCAGATTAGTTACCACAGTACTTCATAATTATGTATGACCTATAGTATGACAATCCGTAGAACGTAGCATGCCGCAATGATGAGAAACGATGAACTTGCAAAAACATTAACCGATTCGAATCTCTTTCATTTTAAGTTACTGTGGTGATAGACCGCTTTTCTAGTTCCAAATACAGCATACAATGTGTGCACACGTCAGAAATTACAGCTAACATTTTGCATCAATGTACCATATCTTAATAAGATAAAATAAAACATCTTCAACAGCATCGACATTACTTTACAATACTCACATACATATTTACAAAAAAAACACATAAGCAATAAGACTGGGGGGTGATATTTCATTACACAATTTGAAAAGTCTCTATTCGTGGCACCACTTTATGGTTCTCTCGTGTTGCCATCTCTTGCTTGCATAGAATAAACGCATGCACCGACAGGCACACAGGGATGCTTTCCAGGTGCTCTTCGCAACAACATCCCAGTGTGGGAAGAGGGGAAGTCGTAACTTCCCCTCGGTTGAGACTGATACACACTACTGGTTGAGAGGAGCTGGAAGTTTCACTTCCGACGGAGGAAGCAGCTGGATACAAAGGAGAGAAAGACAGCTGCGAAACCAGCTACTGGCCGGAGAGATACTCCGTATCCAAGCCCGGCGTGGACAACTGAATAGTGTACCTTTCTCCTTCGCATAGTCGTCTCAGTGAGATGCTGTAGCCCAACCAACAAACTGTACAATAAAGAACTACGGTGGTAGCATTGGACAAAGAGGCACCAGCAGAACCAACCCAAAACAGCAAGGGGTCCGTCGACCTGCCCCTGACTGAGCGGGGAAGGGGAGGGGAGGGGGTGGGGTGGTTGAAAGACAATGAAAACCTAGCAGTACTGTACCTGTCTGATGACTGTAAACATAAGATCACACATTCTTCAAGGACAGAAGCAGTTTTCATTCGAACCAGTTATTTACACATGTACAAGGGAACTCTCTAGCAGTCCAGCTGTCAGAAATGCAAAACTAACTAGAGAACTAGCTCACATTGCCCAGAGTTGTACATTTCACAAAATGTATAAAATGGACAACTCTGTTGCAAAAATCGGAGCATGTCATTGCGGCAAACACTATCATTACAGACAAAAATATATGTACAGATATACAGTGCCCAAGCGCATTAAGCTGAATATAAAGTACCATAACGAAGGAACAATTCCAGTTTGAGACAACGGGCCTCTTCTGTACATAGAGCTGTGACTGCAGAGAAATCATGGACCGAGTCCCTGGAAAAGAAATCAGCCGTTGAACTATTCACACTGCGGCAATATGGATCTTATGTCAAGGTGGGAACAGGGTGGAAAGGAATCCCAACCTGAGGGGAACCTAAGAGCAAAATGGCCACCGTGTGAATATGGTCAATGAGCCAATCAGATTTAGTAAAAACAGAAACCAATTCTATTGGTCTCCTCCTAGCACAATAACATCTACAATAATAACATCAGCAGTAAGGATCAAACACCTCTTAATACGCTTGGACTACTAAAGGACTAACCATGTCAAAGCATATTATTTAGCTTATTAACCAGTATCTTAGTATCTCAATTGGCCCCAAAAACATTTCTCCTTCATATAATCATAGTCCTGAACATGTGGATATAATACTGACAATGAAAAAAAGTGTAAAAGAGAAATTAACGCTGTGTCGTATGATGTGTGGAATGACGTGAAGTTCAAGTGCATTCTCCTCCAACAATCACAACAGCATAAAACATAATAAAAAAATACTCCATAACAAAAGAAATACAACAATAGACATGAAAGGTAAAAATAAATACATCCAATATATATGTATATATACAGTATATATATACTGTATATATATATATATTTCAAATAAAACAAAAACAAAGTTTATGAAATGTATAGGAAAAGTTGTAACTGAAAAAGTGAAAATACAGTAATTTAAACCATTATGCTGTATGACAGTTAAGAGTTATAGGATAGAGGTTAAGGTCCCTCCACGCCCCAGTCTGTAAAGTCATGAACATTTCTATCCCATGGGAGAGAGAGGCAGAGGGTTTGTCCAGTTGTCCTCCCGTGTAATCAGTGGGCAGTCACAGTGATCAGGAGCAGTCCTTCCTTTCTGCTGCAGTCGTGGTTGTAATTACAGTTATTATTCTGAATCTGAAGGGAGTGGCTACGTTTACATTTTAGCACTGGAGTCGCGGGGTAGAGATAAGATGGTTCATGGCGGTACTGTACAGGCACTTCATGTGGGACGGCACACCTGTACTGGGCGGGTCCTTACACCCGGTGGGCCCTGAGGCCCATCCCCTCCAGGAAGACCTCGTTGTGGGTCAACAAAGGTTGGGCCGCAGTGCCGCTGTTGCCAGCTGAGTTGAAACGGAGTGGAACCGCAGCGTTCTGGTTACTCTGCTCCTCCCTTGGTCCTGCCGTCACCGGATACCTGGAGCTGAAGTTCAGATAGATCTACAGAGAGAGAGAGAGAGAGAGAGAGAGAGAGAGAGAGAGAGAGAGAGAGAGAGAGAGAGAGAGAGAGAGAGAGAGCACAGAAAACAACAGGGCAGCAGAGAGAGAGAGAGAGGTCCATTGTGAGGCTTGATAGTGTTTACATTCCATTTTCAGCTTATGTCACAATGTTGTTAAAAGCATGACAAGATGAGCTGTGACTCCAGCAGACGACAGTGTTTCACTCTGAGCTGAGGCGTGAAAGGCAAGTTCTGGGTACATCTACCCTCACCAGGTTCTACAGATGCACCATAGAGTCCATTTTGACCCGCTGTATCGCTGTCTGGCATGGGAACGGTTTAGTTGCAGACAGGAAGGCCCTGCTGAGGGCTGTGAGAACATCCCAGCACATCACTGGGACCACTAGGACATTTACACAGAAAAGTCTATAAATAAAGCCCATAACATCATGAAGGACTCACTACTTCCAGGGTCTATTAGACCCACTACCTCCTGGAAGAAGGCTGAGGAGCATCAAAGCAAGGACCACCAGGCTCAGGAACAGTCTTTTCCCGTCTGCTGAACTGTCCCAGGGGTGGAAGACCGGCTTACGGTGGCTTGCATAAGCATCTCAGCACTTTAGCACTCTTTGATGTTTTTACACAAGTCTGCTGCTCCTATTATTAGGCGTGTTTTCTAACTACTGTTTGTGATTTAATGTACTGTGCTGTTCTTATTGTTTTTTGTTTTTAAATTGCTGTTTTTATGCATTGCACTATGGCCCCGGGGGCACTACTGTATATTTTGTTGTGCTTTTTGCATAACCTGTGGAGATGCAAAAGAGAGGATGACAATAAACTTGAACTTGACTTCTAATATAAAACTGACAAGTAATTTTGATCTGATGTCTCTTGTGTCATAGACTAGGTGGAGTCATGAAACCAGGCTAGCATGACAACTACAGACCTAGCATACACAATTGAATGGAAGTTTTCAGAAAATTGTTGTCAGAACTGCTGACACACATCAGTTTCACGGTCATTTGAAGACTGTAATTACGATAATGACAAGGTTGTCACTGAAGGTGGTAGTGATGGTTTCCTGAACATGAATGAACATGTTTCAGTTTTAACCATGGGTTGTTGTAGGCCTAGTCTGCAGTAGCCAGAACTGAAATGTGTGTCAAAGGTAGACCATAAACCATGTCACAACAGCTATATATTCAGCTTTGGCACGTGCTACCACCACAAACCAGCTTTCCACTTACTCTACATCTAATCACTCAATTGTCCGGGTGATTGACCAGTCAAGTATAGGAAGAGGGTAAGTGCAGAGCTGGTGGAATGAGGTCAGGTATAACTCGTATCCAACCTTGACCTGACCTTGACTGAGAGAACCATAGCTTATAGAAATACAGAATGCAGAAATATGATTCTTATTCATCCATCTTCCCATCAAGAGGCACATCCCACTGTATATCATTGTTTCATCAGACTTCGATTCATATGCATTTACTGTATATTGCTGTAAATCACATGGGAGATGATGGAGATGTGATGAAAGGAAATAATTGAAAACATGCATAGAAACAGCATAGAATGCATAATAATAATAATAATAATAATAATAATAATAATAATAATAATAATAATAATAATAATAATAATAATAATAATAATAATAATAATAATAATAATAATAATAATAATAATAATAATAATAATAATAGTAATAATAATATGTTTTCTATGAATGGAAAAAGGAAATAAAGACTGTAACTATGTGAGGGCTATGGCAAAAGTTGTTTTTTAATCACTTTTATGAGGTGAAATGGAATAAGCTGGATGTGGAAGAGTTATAGAGAGCCACTTGTCTCGTTAATTGGCAATGAGCTAGTTGGTGAGACAAGTGGCTCCCAATGCCCAGGCCTTGCACAAAACAAAATGCCTAATTTCTGTACAGTGGTAGTGTAGATAAACCAAAAAAATTCACAATATTATACTGGGACTCATTTACAAGATCCAGTAATAACAAGACACCAAATTATTATGTTTTTGTTCATAAAACAATGGTTGCTATGTTACAAGCTGAGAAGAAAAAGATCCACACAAACTCTGTGCAAGGCTTCAATTAACAAGGCACTGGCCTCATACAAGAGGAGGTGTCCCATGAATGTTCTATTGGCTTTGGATTAATTAAAAATGACACTCTCACACACATCCTAAACTCTCTTTGTTTCAGTTTGTGCTGGGTTTTGGTCAAGAAAGACCTGTTTGAGCTTGTAATGACTTGTTTGTGTTTCGGACATTCAAGTCTTTTTCCATCTCTGACTCTCTATAACCCGTCACTCTAACTGCACGCTAACTGCAGTGGAGTGTGTGTACAGATGAAGCAGTATGATGACAGACAGACAGGTGTCTCCTTTTGCGGGGCTATGGAGTAAGTCCATGGACTTCGTAACCTACGTGTTTGGTGGCATCTGACAGCTGCTGTTCAATTCTCTCCACCACCTTTGTGAAGGGGGGTCTGTTGAAAGCATCTGCATCCCAGCAGGACCTCATGATCTGATACCTGTTGATGACATGAGATTAACACCATAACAGCCTGCTACACACACATAACACACGCACGCACGCGCACGCACGCGCGCGCGCGCACGCACGCACGCACGCACGCACGCACGCACACACACACACACACACACACACACACACACACACACACACACACACACACACACACACACACACACACACACACACACACACACACACACACACACACACACACACACACACACACACACACACACACACACACACACACACACACACACACACAATACACACACACAATACACACAGACACATATAATAGCTTCGTAGCTATCAATGGCCAGAAGCGATTGTAACATTTTCAACATTTGAATATTCAGTTCTCAAAATTCTAAACACATATTCACATTTCATTTCACGCTGCCCCTACCCTGCAATAACTTACATTTCACTCGGTGCAAACTCTGGGGCGTCCATTCTGTACCCTTCCTTTATCAGTTTGTAGAACTTAGAATCCACCGGCATCCCAGGATATGGACTGTTTCCTACGGTGGATACATGCCAGCAGAAATACATGTGAACAAACACACGTGCAGCACAGTGTACTGTACACATGCACCCAAAACCATATGCAAGCACAAGCATATGCAAGTTTGTGACTACAAATGTCCCCACCTTCCATGCTCTGCTGAGGAACCTGATGTTTAAATTTATGTGTCGTTTATTAGAGTAAAAAAACAAGATAATAGGTGCCATTAGTGATGTAAAACGAAGTGATACAAGGTACTGTACTCCTCTGATTTGTGGAAACATTGGAACCGATGCCTTTATGTATTTTAATGTATTTTAATCTATGTTGTTGGCCTTGTTTCTTTTGTTATTGTATTCTTGTTGTTGTTTTGTATATGTGTAATATGGACCTTGAGTCTGAAATAAAGTCTTCATCATAGACACATGCATGCACACATACACACTCAAGATGACACACACACACACACACACACACACACACACACACACACACACACACACACACACACACACACACACACACACACACACACACACACACACACACACACACACACACACACACACACACACACACACACACACACACACACACACACACACACACACACACACACACACACATACAGTATATGGAATTACATACCTAGTGAGAAGATTTCCCAGAGCAAAATGCCATAGGACCACACATCACTCTCAAAAGTGTACACACACTCGAATATACTCTCTGGAGACATCCATTTCACTGGAAGACGAGCCTGGAAGAAAACACATTCCATCAGCCCAGTAAGTTGCCTTAAATCTTAAGGTAAACCTTTCATTAGTGTCGTCCCATGAGGTTGAGGGTCAAAACTCTTTAAAATAAACTGTAAATCTCTGAGGAAATTTTTAGAAAGCATTAGCGTTAAGGTCAAGGACACTATCCATCAATATGTATATGATACATCAATACAACATTCTTTAGAGGTCCTAAACTCTGGAACACTCTAAGTTCACCTTAACACTTTGAGTGCCGGGACACGTCTTTTCACGTCTTTGCTGGCCATGCTAAAGTTGCCGGGGGACGCTGTACAGCGTCCTTATATCAATATTTCAAAAATCTGCGATCGGATTCATAATGTCCCTCCGCTGGCCTGAGATCCACCAGCAGGACCCACTGAGCTCTCTGGCGGTTCAGGAGCGCCATCTGGTGGCCGATCGGCGCAATCGCCAAAACAGGATGTTGAATAGAGGTTGTCATGACGACCGTAGTACTTCCGGGCGCTCGCTATGGTTCATGTGACTCTGGCTCGTCACGCTACACAGTGATCGATTGCCAATAACTCGATAAAAACATGATTTGGACGTATATACCATTATACAAGCTGGAGATGGACCGGGTAAAAATATATCCCATAATGATAAAATTTCTACTCGACGATGATCGCCCAACGGCGCGCGGAGACTGGGGTGAGTTTCAGCGTGTAACGTTACCTTCTTCGATAATAACTGATATTATCAACATTTGACCCACATAAGATGATTGGTATAACGCTGCCCACGGAATTATAAACGCCCCCTCGCCCATCCGGTCAACATCAGATGACGTGTAGTAACTTCTAGAAGTACGTCTAGTTGGAATT
This sequence comes from Notolepis coatsorum, assembly GCF_963971535.1. Lineage (NCBI taxonomy): Eukaryota > Metazoa > Chordata > Actinopteri > Aulopiformes > Paralepididae > Notolepis > Notolepis coatsorum. The sequence continues at coordinate 180,376,567 of NC_140166.1, read as the reverse complement.
TTTTATATCGCGCTGATTGCCATCAAACTGTATTTCATCATCAATATAATGCATTTGGGGCTATATATCACGTTCTGGAGAAAGCTGCAGAAAGAGATGAAAACATACTTATACATTAGACCATACTTTACTATGAATATGTGAATGAAAAAGTTTAACGTTGCTACACAATGAACAATACATATAGGACTTTGAATGGGCCCTAATAATGGCAATGTAGCAATAGAATTTAAAAAGTTATAGCCCTGCAAAGAAGGGGACTTTCTCCATAGACAAATAGCGCTGGCAATCTATGGTATATCATTAATTTAACCTTAGGCAACCAAAGTGTTAAGGTCAACAACCTCCTTATCTATATTTAAAAAACAATTAAAATCTCAATTAATTTCATCATAATCATCAACATATTAAGTAAGTCCTGTGCATCAGTGTTACATATATGGCTGCTTATTTAGTTCTTTTTCTTCATTATATACTTTTCATATGTTATCCTGTTAAGTAAGCTGTAGCCCTATTTTCAGAAATGTTGCCTAAAGGTACATGCCTAAGTGGAATGCTCCACTTCTACAATGTCACTTTGCATGTTATTGGTATCTAGGAACATCTAGGGACCTGGGGGTATGTATTCCCAGTGTCATAAATATTGTGTCTGTTACTGTACTAGGCTTGAGTAAATTGTAATTAAAAAAAGGAGAATATAAATTATGATTTTATTTTGCATCTGTGCCGGTGAATAACACCATGAAAACATTGAGGTTATTTTGATTACGCTCACTGAGCTCATTCAGCACCTTCTTGAGATCAATTGTACAAATAATCTAAGCAAATGAATAAAGGGAAGATGATTAAACAGAAGGATTTGTAGCTACAGTAATAAATTACAATCAATTTAAATTATAAATTCATATTTGACCTTGAACTTGACCATGACCTTATTATGGCCAAATCATACATCTATGGATAGGGAAAAGGCTCCTCTTTCCAATGGCATTGTTAAATCTGGATTTAGTCATTTCCTCACGGTTTTATGATAAAAGAGATCTAATTTGCATTTTTCCGATAAATTCTTATTTTCGGTAAATCTTATAAAACATTGGTAAAAACGAAAATATACACTTTGACTGCTGTTTTGATAGGGTTAAGGTCTTTACTCTTGGATACATTTGAAAAAAAAACACAACATTAAAACCTCTTAACATCCAAGGGCCCACATGTGGGCCCTCTTGAGGACGATTCGCGACGCACCACTTTGCCAACCTCTAGCGGCTCGGGTGTGCATTGTGACAAAATCCGTTCAGCGGTTCTCGAGTTACATGCCGATATGTGAGGCGTGCGCCAAAGTACACATTACCACCCCCGACTCCCGGGGCTCTAGCTCCGTCAATCATTTGGCGATCTCGAAAGATTTTGGACAGGGTTGTAGCCAATGAGTGTGGCTTTCCAGTGATACCCCACATGGGGATCTAATATGGTCGCTATTGATCGATGATTTATGATAAAGAAAAGCAGGGTCCCCTTATAAGGGGACCTTACAGCTTAACAGGTTATTCTCCTCTCCTTTGCCTTCTTGTACTTTTTCTAATAATTTTTTCCTTTTATTGGCTCTTGTTGCTGTGTTTTGAACATGACATCTATCCGTGTCTATCTTCAATTTTTTCGCTATAGTGTTTGCCTTATGTCTCTGATCTTGTTTTGAGTTTATTTTCTAGACCATGTTTACATGCATTTCGTTCATATAGATTATGAACATTGATGGGATGGGAGTGGAACTTTGTACAAGCCCTTTGGGCTTTGTTCCCTCCTAGCACTGTTTTTTTTTTTTTTTTTATAATGTGCTAAATAAATAAACGAAACGAACCTATACACTGTAAACATGGTTTCTCAGGAGCTTTCTCAGGAGATTCCCTGGGTTCCCAAAAGAAGCTACGGGTGCCTCAAAGCCCCAAATGGCGCCTGTGAGAACCTTTGGGAGCACCGTGTCCTCTCAGCTAGATGTGACTGATGGGCCAATCAGAGTAATGCGTGTGACATTTTAGAGGAAGCAGAGTGGATATCAGAAATGGCTTGATTTTGTTGATATCCAGGGGAATAGACATCAAAGGGCTTTACTCATCCTTTTCACAACAACAACGGTTACAACATTTTGGGGGCATTTTACATCAACATACGTTCTGTTAAGAAATGCAACAAGATTGAAAAAACACACTTTTAATTGTACTGTATCCTTAAAGGAAAGGAGGCTCCCAATGCCAGTCATGCACAAAGAATTTCCCCCGAGGACCTGGAAAGTTTGAATACCAACACCTTCCACATCTGCAGATCCCTATAACTGAGACTTACAAAATAAAACACAAACAAACCATTGCCATGTGCCTGCCAGACACATTTTACATACCCGGTAAGCTAGGCTAGTGGTCCGTATCGGCTTCCATTAATTTGTGCTAAGCTAGTCTAGCTTGCAGCCAGATAGATTTCTTCTGAACACACAGAGAGGAAATTGGTATCTATCTTCTTGTCTGACTCTGGAGAAGACGGTACGTATATTTCCAATAATGTTGGTGTGTTCCTTTAATGTTTTTAATCTTTTGAAGCTGTCAAGAGAGTGCAAGGAAAGTGCAAGGGAACAGTTATTTTGGGAGACATGGTTTTTTTGTTGATATGCTTATTCTACCTACAGTATACCTGTAACATCTGAGGAATAGCTACAATGAACTTAAGTACTAATATATACTAATGGAGGATACTGTATATGCATGACGGGGGGACTATGCATATACAGTACCACTATATGTACGCTGTACTGTAACTGTCCCAGTCTCCAGTAGTAGGCTGTTGGTGCAGACTTACATTGCCTTTGACTACATAGTTGTAGTCGGTAGTGATGTCGCGGGCCAAGCCAAAATCACAGATCTTTGCCACTCTTCCTTGAGTCAGTAGGATATTTCTGGCTGCCAGGTCTCTATGAATGCACTGGAAAAGAAAACACAGTAATACTGTACTATTAAAAACAGATCCACAATATCTTATGATATACACTGCATGCCTTGAAGGGGCAGTCCAGCCCAAAAAACTAACAAAAAACATAACTTATTATATTAACATATTAAACATATTTGTACTATTTCCTACCAAATTACACCCTACACAATAATGGATAGGGGTGTACTTCGGGAGAAAATAGTTCCTACATGAGACTGCTCACAACAAGGTCTGTGGATTATCTGGGTCATGATTTCTGACATTGCTTTTAAGTTTTCCAAATGTATTTTTTTTTTGCTTTGAGCGCCACTGTCAGAGTGCCAATTCCATTGTATCGTATTGCTCCATTGTGTTGGTAGTGATGGCAGATATCTAAAAAATTCTGCAAATCACATAGAAACGATCTGGATTGATTGATTGATTGATTGATTGAAAACTTTATTAACAGATTGCAGAATGGGTAGCTACAATTACAGTACGGCTCAATACAAAACAACTGCTAAGAGGATGCAGACCAGAAAAATACTTTAGTCTTGTTTACATCGGGGTCCCCCATTTTCAATTAATCAGGACATTTATGACATACACAACATACAGATATACAGAACTGTGTAGTAAAAAGAGATCATACAAAATATGTATAGGATGAATCGATAGTACTCTGTGTAAGAGGAAAACTATGTTTTTATTAAAAAAAAATGGAAACACGCAAACGCTCCTTAGGTCAGTGGTTCCCAAACTGTGGGGGAACTGGAGGCCTGAATACTTTCCACAACAAAGTCGTGTTTCCGCGTCTCTGATTGGCCAGGTCATGTGACATGTACGCCCAATCGTGGGGCCGCAAGTTTTTGGATGGTTAAGCTTAGGCGCTCTTTCGAAGTTGGTTAAGGTTAGAGTTTGTCTTAGAGCATGGCGATAGAACGCCTGCCCTGATTCCAAACTCTAACCTTAACCAACTGCGAAAGAGTCGCCTAAGCTTAACCAGTGATAAACTAGGCGTTAGGTAGTTTGCAGGCTGTTCGACCCGGAAATAGGCGCAGAACTTGCCGTCCCACGATTGGCGCACATGTCACATGACCTGGCCAATCAGAGCGCAAAACTCGAACGCGGAAACACAAATTTGTTGTGGAAATTATAGACGCGAACTGGAGAGATGAGATGGAGGGAGAAAAAAGACATTCTCTAATCGTTCTGGTTGTCTAGTGGAATACTGGAGGCTGGAATAATGTGCATTCCAGGTAACGTTAACATTGCTCACGTTACACCTCCCCCTTGGCTTCACTGGTGTGTTTTTTTTAGACCCAATAAACAAACAAACCTCAATTTTTATGCTTGAATGAAAAGATACCACGTGTGGTATTTTTATTTGAAACGCTTTCCTGACTACACTAATACATTTGGCCAAATTCAAAACTCTGTAAAAAGATTTAAATATATGTAGGGGAAAGGGGGTGGGGGGGTAAATGTTTCCAATTACCCAAGGAGCGTTATTTTGGAAACCACTGCCTTAGTTGATGCGGCACAGGTTCCGCTTTCAAATCTGTACCACTCAAAACACTGACACTGATACACAGGCTGGCTGGGCACAGTGTCTGCTTGCCTCTGCAACTAATCAATTTTTCATCCGCTTGCTCAAACATGCGTTTTAGATCTGTTGACCAGCCATGGAAATAGGATCCCCGCTTTGTGCTGAAATAAAGAGCATGGAAGGGAGAGGGTGCAGTCCAACTCATTCAGCCAACTCCTTTCTGGTTTGCTTTGGCCGTTCCAATTGATCTATCCCAAGCCACACCGGACAAAACACAGCAACAGTTGTGATTGGAGGATCAAGAAAAGAGGACATGGTTTGAGATTCTCCGAGCCAACTATGCTCTTGCTTTTTCCAATACCTATGACCTTTGAGGACAACAGTCTACGTGTGAAATATAATACTGAATGTGAACAGGGATTTGTTTTAATAGCAAGGTCAAGGCCTAACGTGTTTACTTCACACAGAGTGATGAGAGCTTACGTTTTTGGATGCCAGGAAGTCCATGCCTTTGGCAACTTGATAGGAGAAGCTGAGTAGGTCTTCGGTGTCAAGAGACAGGCCGTCCTCGTGAAGTATTTCCGTCAAAACCTCGACATCACTGCAGGACACACCTGATGGACAAACAAGTGGTAAATCAAGGATTACTTTTCCCATTACTCACTACTGCAATGGGAACAAATCCTTTTTCAGTTATTTGTTTAAAAACATTTAAATTAGTATATATATATATATATACACTATAATAACAACAACCACAATAATATTATTTATATTATTATTATTAATATAATACAATTAGTATATATATATATATCAATTAGGAAAATGTGTGTGTGTATATATACTATATATATATATATATATACTATAATAATGATAATAATTTTGAGCAGGGCTGACTCCAATTAAAGTTTCATCTTAGGTCCTCCTGCATTCTTGCATGTGGGAGACACAATTTAAATAGGCTAATTGCTTAGTCCAACAAAGTCCTACATGACCATAAATAAAAAATTTAAGTTGAGTGCAGCGCTGATACTGAGCATGCCGAGTATAATGAATGGCCATCTTGCCTTTGCGAAGCGAGCGTCTCTTCTCGGAGGATGAGCTCGACGGCGGATCGCAAGCGTCATGCGGCCTCATGGTCATGTAGCCATTCCTGCTGTCACTGTGAGGAGGAAATGAGCAGTCTGGTCTCAGCTAAAGCACAGCATCAGAAGAGGCATGCTGTCGTTCTGACACCCTACTCCTACGTACAGCCTGCTTGGGGAGTAAGACAGTAGTAGTCTCATTCTCTCTTCCACACCACTCTAACAAGTCCCACCAAACCTCCTAGGAGCACTTAATGTCTACTGTTCTGTGAATAAAAAGGAAGGATTGTTTTACTGTCAAACACATTCATCCCTCTCTTTGCAACCTGTTCTGTGGTAAATTAATACTTCACAGGCAGTGTCTTCTGGAGGTATGTGTGGAGGAACAAATGACATCACCACCGTCCCTGTCCTCTAAACGCAGGAGAAGACACTGACCTAGCTGCTCTCTAAACGCAGGAGAAGACACTGACATAGCTGCTCTCTAAACGCAGGAGAAGACACTGACATAGCTGCTCTCTAAACGCAGGAGAAGACACTGACCTAGCTGCCCTCTAAACACAGGAGAAGACACTGACCTAGCTGCCCTCTAAACGCAGGAGAAGACACTGACCTAGCTGCTCTCTAAACACAGGAGAAGACACTGACCTAGCTGCCCTCTAAACACAGGAGAAGACACTGACCTAGCTGCTCTCTAAACACAGGAGAAGACACTGACCTAGCTGCCCTCTAAACACAGGAGAAGACACTGACCTAGCTGCTCTCTAAACACAGGAGAAGACACTGACCTAGCTGCTCTCTAAACACAGGAGAAGACACTGACCTAGCTGCTCTCTAAACGCAGGAGAAGACACTGACCTAGCTGCCCTCTAAACACAGGAGAAGACACTGACCTAGCTGCCCTCTAAACACAGGAGAAGACACTGACCTAGCTGCCCTCTAAACACAGGAGAAGACACTGACCTAGCTGCTCTCTAAACACAGGAGAAGACACTGACCTAGCTGCCCTCTAAACACAGGAGAAGACACTGACCTAGCTGCCCTCTAAACACAGGAGAAGACACTGACCTAGCTGCCCTCTAAATGCAGGAGAACCCACTGACCTAGCTGCCCTCTAAACACAGGAGAAGACACTGACCTAGCTGCCCTCTAAACACAGGAGAAGACACTGACCTAGCTGCCCTCTAAACACAGGAGAAGACACTGACCTAGCTGCCCTCTAAACACAGGAGAAGACACTGACCTAGCTGCCCTCTAAACACAGGAGAAGACACTGACCTAGCTGCTCTCTAAATGCAGGAGAAGACACTGACCTAGGTGTGTCTCTCTGTAGCATGACATTCCGGTAGTAGTAGTCCTCTCCTAGTGTGGCGCGTATGAAGGACTCTCTCTTCCGGCGCAGGAAATTAAGGAGGTCACCAAAACAGCAATACTCTGTGATCACCAGGGTAGGACCTGTAAGCCAAGGACATCTCATGAGAATCATACTGGGAAACAAAGGTCCATAAACTGAATGAAGGCTTAAAAACATTGATAATAGTTGATAATAAGATAATAGGATAATGCTGTAACAACGTTACACCATTCAAATGCAAAATTATTCCTCTCCTAGAGTCTTTTAAAACAACACCAACTTCTACAGTTTCACAGGCATCTCAAACTTGACCCCCAGGACCCCCGGACTCCCCTCACCTCCAACAGTGCAGGCTCCAAGTAGGTTGACAATGTTCATGTGGTTTCCGAGGTAACTGAGAACCTTCAGCTCCGACATCAATGCCTCTTTCTCTGTGGCATGAGCACTCGCTGTGGATATAGAAGAAGTGTACAACTGGCATGTTGAGGGGAAACGGGAGTAATGCAATGGGAGCAGTGAGTGCCGTTTGCTGGTATATTAAAGGCGATTGCTGGGGAAGTAATTGAATAGAATCCCACAAACAAATATTTCTACGGACAACATTGCTTTGACAGGGAAGTAGTACAATACGCCTTTTAAATATTCATAAAACCACCCAAGGGTGTCTTTAAACCACCTAAATCCCTGCAGGCAAATTGTTTAATATGCATAGATGCCCTTTAACGGCACACACCTATTGTGCACATTCAGTATAGATATAGTAAATATAATTCGGCTCTTTTTCTTCTATTTTCATTTGCATGTGTTCTTCTGAGGTCTTTGGCGTACGTTTGCATGTGTTTCTCTGAGGGTTTTGGGTTTACATTTGCATGTGTTTTTCGAGTTTTATTTTGGCTTACGTTTGAGCATTTTCACAGCCACCGTCATGACGGAGTCTGCTTTGGAGAGTCCATATGCCGTAGCCTCCACCACCTTGCCAAAAGCCCCAGATCCCAGCGTCTTTCCTGAAGACATAAAGAAACAGAAACAAGACTGTTATTCTCATCCTGGTTCCCGCTCATATCCTGGACGCATGCCAGTGTTGCTGGGACACAAGCCCTAGCCCCCGGGCTGTGTAGGTAATGTACCAGGACGCGCAGGATCCTGTTTAAGGTCGGTTGGTTGGTTAAAAACAACACCCAGAAAATGCCAATAACAGCATGTTGGCAGGGTTTCATCATTACAAAACACAGGAACTGGGTTAGTCAGAACGAACCACAGACCAAAACACAAAGGCTGTGACTAGATGAGCTACGAACAGAGGGTATATCGATCATCTCAGAAGACCTGACATGGACAACACACATAGACTCAGTCATGAAGAAGGCGAAGCAGCGCCTCTACCACCTGAGACAGTTAAGGAAGTTCAGAGTATCGGGGAAGATACTCCAGTCCTTCTACTCCGGAGCTGTAGAGAGCATCTTGACTGGAAACATCACTGCCTGGTATGGAAACAGCAAGGCACAAGACAAGAAGGCCCTACAGAGAGTGGTGCGCTCAGCTGAGCGTACTACTGCAGGTCTTATATAACAAGAGGTGCAAATCCAGAGCCTGCAGAATAATGAAAGACCCTCACCACCCCAACAACAGCCTGTTCATGCTGCTGCGGTCAGGCAAACGCCTGCGCACACCAGCAAATAGGACAGAGAGACTTCGTCTCAGCTTCTTCCCCCAGGCCATCAGAGTCTTGAACACTGAACTCTCCACACACAAGCACACATGAGCACACACATAACACACACACACTGTATACACTCACACACTAACAGTCACTTTAGCATGAACACACACACACACACACACATGCTGCACACGCTCACACTCAACGGTCACTTTACACAATGAAAAGGTCACTTTAAAAAATTAAAAAAAGAACAGGAGTGGTTCTTGTATAGTAAATAGATGGATATAGCAAGTTAGCATAAGGACACATAGTATAACTGTAGATTGTATAGTATAGCATTGTATAGTAGTGTACATAAGACCCAGTGCCTCATCCGTAACTAACATTGTATTGCACTATCGCAGGACCTTAGCATGTCTTACCATGCTTTTTGTAAACATTATGTACATTATACCTGTTATGTCTTATTATTATTACTTGTATTATTGCACAAATGTCTTATTCTCATTCCTATTCTTATTACTTGTTATTATTGCACAATCGCTGCAGGCATGACCCCCCCGCATTTCACTGTAAGCTTGTATGCTGTGACAAATAGAACTCTTGACTTGATCATCGTAAGAGGCCCTGAAGGGTGGTAGAGATGATGTCATTGTACACTATCTACACACGTCTGGAATGTGACAACAGGAATGTAGCCTACTTTGTGTGCAGTTGTCTGAAGCAGGAATGATGGATTAATGCAATAAGTGAGGCCCTTGGTAAACACCCAAGCTGTTTTGATACATGGCTAGTCCTGCGACTGATGAAAGCAAAGGCACTCACCAAAACGCAGTTTGTCTCGAGGAAACTCCCACTCGTGGTCGTACGGGAGCTGAGTAGGGTCAATGTACACATAGTTGTTTCCATGGATACCCTCGATGACTTTCCACTGGATGTGGTATTTGGGTTTCTGGCAGACAAACAGATGGACAGAATGAAGATTAAATGCAAGTAAATTACCCTGAAGATAGTATGATTATGGATCCATCTCAAGCCCTGCCCTCTTTTCTTGATCCTCCAATCACAACTGGAAAGCAGCCGTTGTGATTTGAGGAGGATGCATAGAGCGTACAGGGTTGGAGCAGGGCTGCCTCACCTGCATGTACTTGTAGAACAGCACGGTGAGGATGAGACAGAGCAGGGCTGCTGCTGATACGAAGCCGATGAGCAGAGGGGTGAACAGCTCATGGGGAACAGTCCTCTCTGTAGGGAGAGAGACGCACACAGTTAGTGATGACAGTGATAGCCAAGGGTGGAAGACAACCAATGACATTTACTCTTGTTACTGTAATTGACATTATCTCAAACCGCACCCTCTTTTCCTCGATCCTCCAATCATTCTCAAAGACATGATGATCCTGATGAATTGAAAATGGGGGACCCTGATGTAAACAAGACGAAAGTCTTTCTCTGGTCTGCATCCCCTTAACAATTGTGTGTATTGAGCTGTACTGTATTGTACCCATTCTGCAATCTGTTAATAAAGTTTTCAATCAATCAATCAATCAAAGACACTCTGACGTCACGAGACCGCCGCCATTTTAGTTTAGGGGACAACCAACAGGTGTGTATGAGCAAAAGTAAGCTCCGTTTTTAAATAGTAGTAACATATAAACATGAAAAAGGCATGTAGGCTACTTGAAGCCTCCAGTGCACATACACAGCAGCTTCTGATTGTGTATACTGTATTTTGTATTTTTTTTTCTCAGTTTTTATATTGTATTTTTTAGTATTTCGCTGTGTTATATTGTGAAGCACTTTGGTACAACTTCGGTTGGTTTTAAATGTGTTATATAAATAAAGTTGACCTTGACCTTGACCTACACTGAGAATGGACTATAGCGATGTTTTTATTTTATTTAATTCGTTTATTTGGACGGGACAATGCAAAATTTATGAACACTGTGGAGTGTAAAAATTGCAGGATTTAGCACGAGGCTAATTTCCATCCGTTGTCCCCAAACATAAAAACAGGACTCATAGAAACAGTAAGAAATGTACAAATACATAAAAACAGGACACATAAAAACAGTAAAAAAAAATTACAAATACATAACAGCATGTCACATGTGTTCACATGACTGGTTGGTCTTCAGCAATTTTTTTTTGTTGCCCTCTAAAAGAAGCAAGGGTGGGGCTTTCCCTTATGGAGACGGGTAGACTGAATTCCTGTACAGGAGGGGGAGCTAGTCCATGTAAGAATTTGTAGATGAAACAAGAGCTTTTTAAGACTTTGAAATTTTCAAAGCTCAAAAGGCTATATTGTTTCAAAATATTGCAGTGGTGGTATGCCAATGGTTTCCTGGCAAATACCTTGATGGCTCTATGATAAAGCTGTTCGATGTGTTTCATGACAGTGACACCAGAAAATTACCAGTTTGTGAAGCAGTATTCAATGTGTGAGAATATCATGTAATGAAGATACGTTTTTGCTGTTAAACTGTTAAAAAAGGCCGGATTTGTCTAAAATTAACGAAATTAAAATTTATTCTGCGTTTCACTTTTTTGACATGTTTCTTAAAGGATAGGTTCGAGTCCAAGATGAGTACTTGAAATGGGAAACCAATTCCAGTTCCCCCCCTCCCAGAAACACATTAGATCTTGTGATTCTGACTGGTCGTTTGCTGAAGTAGCTAGCAGCTAACATTTATCTGCCGTTTACAGCCTCACAGCCAATAATTAACGATATAAATATTTGTTCCTTATTCTCACCTGTTATGAAATAGGTAGAGCAGATATACGTATGATTTGAAAATAAATAAATAAATGAAGCGTACACAATGTACCCGGGTGAATGTTTCCCCCAAGCCGTAGTTGCGTAGCAACAACAGAATAACGTTGCTTCAATTGAGTTGCTTCTTTGTGTAATTGTACTTTTCTCAGTAGTTTTACATTTTTACTTAAGTATATTTTGTTTGACGTAATTCAAGTTTCAAGTTCAAGTTTCTTTAATAGTTGTCATACAGAAGTACGGAATACTTTTATACAAAATGCTTCTTTCTGTTACGCTCCAGAGACTGTGCTAGACAAAACGATAAGTATGAAATAAAATAGTATAGAATGTAAAAAATAGAAGTAAAAAATAGAAGTCACGTACGTAGACACAGTGTTCAGTATATACATATGTACAATGTTCAATGCAGAATAGAAGTAACTGAGTTACCATACAATATACTATGCAATATACTAATATACTATATAGTGCAAAGCAGAAATGGGATGAGGTACAATTTACAGTAAGGTGTACTGAGGTATGGGTTGTAGTGCAAATCATTTACCAATAAATATAAAGTGTGTTTAGGTGTTCTAAAGTGTGGAGAGTGGGTGCTGCAGTGTGTTGTTTGTTTAAAGTGAGTGTGTGCGTGTGGATGTGTGTGCTGTGAGTGCATTTGATGGTTGTTGCATAGTGTTATTGTTCGTTGAGCAACCTGATGGTCGTGGGATAGAAGCTTCTTCTGAGTTTTTCTGTGCTTGCCATGAGACTCCGGTATCGCTTGCCTGACTGCAGCAGTGTTTGGGTGGCTGGAGTCCTTGATAATTCTCTTAGCCTTACCCCTGCACCGCTTGTTGTAAATGTTCTGGAGAGTGGGAAGCCCCCCTCCAATTGTGCATTCGGCTGAACGTGCCACTCTCTGTAGTCTGCTACGGTCTTGTGCGGTGCTATTCCCAAACCAGGAGGTGATATTGCCAGTCAGGATGCTCTCTATTGTACATGAGTAGAAGTTCTTAAGGATCTTCTGACTGACTTGGAACTTCCTTAGGCGCCTGAGGAAGTAGAGGCATTGTCGTGCCTTCTTCACAACACTGTCAATGTGTGTGGTCCATGTCAAGTCCTCAGATATGTGGACTCCGAGGTACTTAAAACTGTTCACTCTCTCAACCGGTGCCCCATCGATGCTGAGGGGGCTGTAGTCCCTGACCCCCGACCTCCTAAAGTCCACATTCATCTCCTTTGTTTTGCTGACGTTCAGGAAGAGGCTGTTCTCCTGGCACCATCCCGCCAGGCCCTTGACCTCTTCCAGGTAGGCCCTCTCGTCGTTTGCAGAGATCAGGCCCACCACTACTGTGTCGTCAGCAAATTTGATGATTGTGTTGTTGTTCCGCTGAGCCACACAGTCATGTGTGTACAGGGAGTAGAGGAGGGGACTCAGAACATAGCCCTGGGGGGCCCCTATGTTGAGGGTAATTGTGATTAGTTTCATTTTAAATAGCATCTGTTACAAAGTAAAGCTTTCATAGGCTTTCCATAAGTGTTGCGCCAGTCTGTAAATCGCAGCGTCAATTAGCAGTGAGGAAGGGAACAAGTTGGCGCTGAGTGTAAAGAGGTGGAGATGGACGAGCCAGGAGGCAAGTCAGCAGAGCTATAAATCCAGCTGAATTCAAGATGAAGCAGAATATGGATGTGATTCCTTGGCCACATCATAGAGAATCAAGGCACCACCTCAGCTTCAAGTAGGTCCTTATGAGCTGACCTCAGCTAACAAAGCTCTCATCCATCTCAGTGATGGTTTGCGTTTGCGTGGTTGTTGTTGTTTACCAGATAGTGAGCTTGTAACATCATTGAATAAAGTGGCTAGGCGGTTTAGATTTTAGGTTATAATAGGGACTCGTGAAACACCAACAATGAACACCTGTGTCTCAAACGTCTTTGCCTCAAGCAGCCACATGCTGTTCTCACAAGAGCTTTCCGTTTGTCGTCAACAAAAGTGGCCTGTAATTTCCAGCTCACTCCAGAGTCAGCTTGATGAGTCAGAGTATGTACGCAAATCCGAACCAAAGAGGGCAGGCACTGAGCAGAAAGGTGAGAAAATACTGAAAATAAACAAATACATAAACAGCCCGCACACCACAGGGCTCCAATGGCCACCTCACCTGAGTGCAACACCTGCTCTTCATCAGACTAACCGAGTTAACTGGTGAAGAGCAGGTGTCGCTTGAAACAGACAAGAGAGTGTTGACATTTTCTGTACAACTGGTCACAGTGAAAATGTTTTTTGGGACAGTCGGACACAGAAGCTACCATTAAGTACATGGTCATGTTGAATCTTGCTTTATTTTTGGTTTGTGCACTTTATTTTGTAAAGGTTGTGGTGGAAATATGTTTATGTCATTATATGCCATATGCTGTGGGTCACACGATGTGTGTTTCTTCAGAGCCATAACATATGGTTGTGGGAACTGCTTTGTTTTCCTTCCAGGATAGCCATAACATAGTCGTAGTATTGATTATTCTAACCACCATCTTGTTCTTTCTTGTTATTTTCCATTCTCCTACGTCATTTTCATATATTTAATTGTATGTCTGACCAGAGTCGTTCTCACTTCTCGGTCAGACATTTTGTGTTACAACGTGTTCTGATGTTGAACTGAGCATTTTCCTTGTATGGCCATATGAGGAATTAAAGCTAAATCTCATTTTTATTCAACTTTGGACTCAGAAATTGTTACTTGCTGCTAAATTTTTTCTATTATTCCACGACAAGGTCTATGCAATCAAGAGTTACCAAATATGAACTTTACATATTCTATCATCTTATTATTTTTGCATTGCATGAGAAAAACCTTGTTTAACAACCTTTCTGAACCCCCCCCCCCCCCCGACTTTCACTCTGAGCATGTTTTCAAATGAGTTACTTTGTACTTTTATCAAAGTATATATTTTTTTACACCAGCAATATTTATTTTACTTAAATAAACTTTCATCAAAGTACTTTCACTTGAGTAGGAATTTTTTGTAGTTTTTCCCACCTCGGACGACTGCAAAAAAGAAAAGCAACAACAAAGTGATACTATCAGGCAGGAGAGACTGGCTCCCGAGTCTGGACAAATGTATTTTGAACCGTTTCGGATCGCTATCCTGTTCATCGTCAGTGGTTTTGTTTTGTGTAGCATCTTGAAAGGCTTTTTACAAGCAGAGTCGTGTGATCACTGCAGAGTGGTATGTCATGGTAGAGCCCAACGCTATCTTTCACTATTCACAACAGTCATCCTATTGGTTTTGTTATGCCCCCCCCCCCCCCCCCCCCCCCCCCCCCCACTGCCATGCTGTTCCCACTATGGGCTGTGAATAACTGCATAATACCAGTGTTCTGTTTGTGATGCCTTATTGTTTTCCTCTGTAGAGTGGGGTGTAATAAGCTCTTTAGCCATAAGGAGCTTTCTATCCACTTCAAATCTGAGAATGCAGAGTCTGCAGGAACTAATCCTCTGTAAACCTGTCAGTATCCAAAAGCTCCTCTCTATTCTCCCTGCAGCTCCCTGACACCTCCTAGATTCACAGAACTCCCAGCGGGGCCAGAAACTCCCTGCTGCGCCTCCACACTCACTGTCAGCGCCTCTGCCTGCTCCCACGTTAGTCTCTGAAGCACTAAAAGCCCGGGCACATGCCCCCGCAGGCCCGTCGCTGCCCACCCACATGCCTGCTTTGCCCACCACAACCCCCCCGTCCCCCCGTCCCCCCCGTCCCCAGACCCACACAAACACAAGTTCTCTCCCCAGCCTCCCGACTCTTTAGACTGACTGACACCACAGCAGATGGAGACGCTGTTTGTTATAGGGGAGGATTTTGGGTCGTAAAGTAAACAAGGGGCTAATACTAATTCCTGTCTTTAAGTGATGCCATGTTTATCATGGCCCATCGAGTCTGATATATCTCTCCGCGCTAATGTTTACACAACAGATTATGAAGGACTACCCCCCCCCCCCCCCCCCCCCTCCCCTCTGTATGTCAGATTATGTCACGCATGTCAGATTTGTTTATTTGGTGTTTCCGTTTTGCATACGCTGTTGTGTCTACAGAAAACTGAGGGAGGAAATTCAACAAAAAATTTCAAATGTGTCCTCTGGGTAAATGTTTAGCAGTTTTTCTTTCTTTGGTTTGCGTGATGGCGCAGGATGAAGACCACTGATAACCTTGTTTTCCACCACCCACTAAGCTGTGTGTCATAAGCAGGTGAACAGGAGGTTACTGTGGAACACTCCGTGTAGTCCGGGCCACTCAACTTGATGTTATGAGCAGAGGTGTCTTCATTAGTCATGTTAGCTGACTGAAACAGCGTTGTCGATGACATGACAGTGCACTTCATTCTAATCTCAAAGTGGGGACATACTAAGGATTAACATCAAATGATCCTCCTGACAACAAGATGGGAGACAAGCCGACGCCCAGGAGCCCCTTCATCCCATCTGCCCCGCCCCCTCCACAATAACAACCTGTTATTAGTGTGCACTGTATTTGTGTGTTTGCTAAATGGATGTTAGGAGGTATATTGGTGTGTGTGTGTGTGTGTGTTTTTTGTGTGCGCGTGCATGTACAGTATGCATGTGTTTGTGTGTGTGTGTGTGTGTGTGTGTGTGTGTGTTTGTGTGTGCGCGTGCATGTACAGTATGCATGTGTTTGTGTATGTGCATGACATGTGCGTGCATGTAAATGGTAAATAGACTGCATTTATATAGTGCTTTTATCCAAAGTGCTTTACAACTTATACCTCACATTCACCCATTCACTCACACATTCACACACCATGCAAGGTGCCAACCTGCTCCTCGGGAGCAGTTAGGGGGTTAAGTGTCTTGCTCAAGAGCTAGAATCGAACCGGGAACCAGATGACTGCCTTACCTCCCGAGCCATTTCTTGCCCCATGCCCCATGCATGTGTCATGGTTAAGTTAAATTCCCTCTCGATTCAATTAAATTAATTAGTGAAGTTGCATTTGACTGAAAGTTGATTTGAAATGGACCACAACCCTGTGCCCAGTATAGTATCTGTACAGTATGCATACAGTACTCACGTGTAGCTACATGTGTATTCGCTGTGTAGTATATTATATTATATTGTATTGTAGTGTGCCTCTTGACTGGCACAAAGAAGCGTGAACACATTAACACATTTCGTGTGGGGTATGTCTGGGAGTGTTGCATTTATTTTGCATTTATTTTAAAAAAATTGGACTTTATGGTGTTTTTGTTTTGTTCTTGACTTATTGTAAGCACTTATTTCCATCATGGTCCCTGATTTTGGACATGGACAGACATCATAAAAACATAGAGCAATTTTTTACTTTACATTACGTTGTGTTGTGTTGTGTTGTGTTGTGTTGTGTTGTGTTGTGTTGTATTGTATTGTATTGTATTATATTACATTATATTATCATTCCTCTCACCACCGCTGATGGAGAAGAGGGTGTACGCCTGCTCTCCCTCTACCGTAGCCACGCACTCCAGAGTGTGGAACCTTCCTCTGCTGAAGTTCAGGCGACTCTCCACCTCCGTCTTCCCAAACACAGGGCTGAACACCGTCACCGTGATCACATCATGTTGCTCCTGGGTGGCATTCAGCTGATGTGAGCACCTGGGGGTTGGGGTCGGGGTAGGAGGGTGTTAAATAAAAGTTAATTACATTCCTGATGTAAACAACAATCATTTAAATGTATCTCTGGGGAGTCTCAAGGTATTTTCATTATTTCTTCACTCTTACCTGTCCAAACCACTTTAGTCCTCTGCTGGGTTGTGAAATGTTAAAAATAGAAATGTTCTGGGAGGTATATTCACGTACATTCTTAAGGGTTTGAGAATTGAAATGTTTAATCTAGTGTTTGCCAACGTTACCAATGTAAACAAACCTTTAACAGCCACGAAAAAACTGCAAATAGAATTAAGTAGATGGGTAAATAGACTGGTATTTACCTAGTGTTTGTATTTGAAGAGCTCAGTCAATCAACTAGAGACTGCCTCCATTGTATTACTTCTTGTTGCTGGTGGGGCAGCCCATCTGTTTACATTTGGTGATTGACGGGCCTCTAACGTTTTTACTGCACATGTGATCGTGTTTGTATTCGACCGAGCATGAAGAGGGTGTGCAAAAGAAAAGCAGCTTTTGGGAAGAAAACAATTAAAGAAGGGAGGAATTCTGGAATGTACAGTTCATTTACTGCTATCCACCTGTTCCCTCGCATCTGACAGACATTTTCCCCGAACAACGGGCGTCCAGAGAGAAACTATGGAACAAAAATGTAATGCACTGCTGTGCATACCAGCATACCGTTTTCAGGAGTGACGGTTCACAACAAATCTTCGCAGTACCAGGTGTGTCACACACTCCCCGTCCCCCCTAACTAAACAGCTTTTCTCCGCAATACTTCTACCCTTCAGCTGTAAGAAGTGAATAGAATAATACATTATTGTATGTTCTGTATAGTATAGTTAGTATAGCTAGGATAGTTTAGTATACATAGTATAACTGTATATTGTATAGGATATTGTATAGTAGTGTACATAGGACCCATTACCTTTTAATTCGTAAACTTAGCATTGTATTGTATTTTATCTTAGTACTTTTTATCATGTCTATTTTATTATCTATTCTATTTTATTCTATTATTCTATTGTATTTTTTGCACAATCGAAGGCGGCATGGCCACCTTCATTTCACTATATGTATTGTGTATGTATGTGACGATTAAACCTCTTGAATCTTGAATATTCAATAACATCACAACACAGAAACCAGACATAACTCCAGAAGTTGTGTTGCTTTCACAAAAACATGATAAGCAGGGGGGGGGGGGGGGGGGGGGGGGAAGAGGCTCTAAATTTCACAGACTCATACCACAAACAGCGGTTGTATTTCCAACATCTGCCAGGTCACAGGCTTACCCCGTGCCTCACTTTAAAGCACATTTACGTGTCTCTGTTAGTGTGATGTACATGTGACTATGTAAAGGAGTCTGAATTCCAATGCTTAAAAAGTGAATTTGAGAGTCTCTCATTATCTGGTGCATAAACAAATCCCTTGAGTCTACTAGACGTATTGTTGCCACACTGTGCCACCGTTAGGGGGTAACTGTATTGTTGCCAGACACTGTGCCACTGTTAGGGGGTAACTGTTGCATGTTTGTTTGAGTTTGACATCCTCACAAATAGCTTTGGATGCAATTAAAATGATTGGATAACGTTTGGATAATCACTCGTGATTCATTGCCTGTGCCGCCTGGGATTGGTGGTTGCTATGATCACCATGTGCTCCTCCTAAACGTATGTACAGTTCCCGTCGCTGTGACGATCCTTTGTCACATGGGAGTCATCTCATCACAGTCAACCAATCACGAGTCAGCACAGGCGGAAGGTATTGCTGTCCATTGGTTTGTTTTTAATTAGAACCTAGCTGACATAATCATGTGTTTGCAGCGTTGCTAGCAGGCAGAGATTTATCAGTGATGTTCCAGAACGTTCATTGTCTCCAAACCTTTCTGTCCATCAAAACGGATACAGATCTCGCAGAGATGGACTCACCATCAGCCCTGTCCAACTGAACGGACACTGATTCAAAACAAAGATAGACGGACAGTCACAATGGATCAGTGTGGCCGGGCCCTACTACTATTCTATTTTATTCTATTATTATTTGTATTCTTGCACAATCAAGGCAGGCATGGCCACCTTCATTTCACTACGTGTCTTGTTTGTGACAAATAAATCTCTTGAATCTTGAATCTACTTCTCTAATACCTGCAAGAATGACCTTTAGAAGCTCGGCCCCAAAGAAGTGAAAAATCATTAATTGTTGTTATTATTGGAGAAAGGTTTGTCTTGTATAACTTTTTCTATTTACTGTAGTGCTACTGATGAGAAGGAGTGATATGATAAGGTGTAGGTTAGAAAGTTTGTCTGTACTGAAAATAAGATTTCACAGCGATGTCTTTAGGGAATGCATGTTATTGCTGTGTTTGCCCAAGCCCACTTGATTTTTTTTCAAAGCTAGGTTAACACCAAGGGCATGAGCAGGCAAAATTAAACGTAAATTGAAAAATAACAATAATAATAAATAAATAAAAAACATGTTCTTGATGATCACCTCAAGACCTTATGACATTGAATAAGACTTGAAATAAACATAGAACAAAAAGTTAGGAAATTTGTGTTTGGTAGATTATTTCTCTGTTGTAACAATGCTTCTTGGCAATACATTTTATACCGTTGGAAAGCCTGTTTATTTACCTTTTAAATGGTGCCCCATTTGTAAGGAACATGCATTTGTGGGATGAGCAGCACAGCTGAGTATGTGGGTTGCGCCCATGAAAAATGTGACAAATCTTATTCAAACAGCTTATTCTGCTGTTGCTATTTACTCTTGTTTGGTGTTGTTTGGTGGACTGGATGATTGAATGAATGAATGATGAACGAAACATATTGGCAATTTTACAATTTATTAATTTAATAAACAGTCAGAAGCCTCAGTAGCGTGTGGAAGAACCATACACAGCCTGGCACCTCCTCAGATATGGACCTCGATCGGACTCCTACACTGAGCTATGGTCACTTTTCCGCACCTACCCCCTACCAAGGGCAATCCCATATCTCCAGTCTGGGACCAAACTCCATCCTCCAAGATGACAACGCTCGCCCCCACAGAGCGGGGTTTATCAGAGACTACCTCCAGAATTTGGGAGTAGAGAGAATGGAATGGCCTGCCAACAGTCCTGAACTCAACCCAATTGAACACTTGTGGGATCAGCTTGGGTTTGCTGTTCGTGCTAGGGTGACCAACACAAGCACGTTGGCTGACTTGAGAGTTGCGACAAATCCTGGTTGAGGAGTGGAATGCCATCCCACAGCAGTGTGTTACCACGCTGGTGTCCAGCATGAGGAGGTGCCAGGCTGTTGTGGCTGTGTATGGTTCTTCCACACGCTACTGAGGCTCCTGGCTGTTTGTTAAATGAATTAATTGTAAGATTGCCAATATTTATTGTTTCTTCCTTGTTACTGATAGACTTCAATCATCCAATCCACCAAACAACACCAAACAAGAGTCAATAGCAACTGCAGAATAAGCTGTTTGAATTAGGCTTGGGTGGTATCATTTTTCATACCGTCATACCTTGCTGACATAATACCCCGGTATACGGTATATGACGGTATGACTTTCATTTTCATCAGCGGGGGGGGGGGGGGGGGGGCGGAGCTAACAATATGCTCGTTATCACCATACATAACGCTTATATTGAAACACGTTGACATTAGGGCTGTTCTTTCAACCTAAAAGTGCACTTTCTTCAACCTCGAACCTAAATTCCTTAGGAACCCGTGTTACCAAGTAAACAAATCACAGAACGGTAGCCAGTTAGTAGATATCAACGTTAGCTCTCAGAACGGTAGCCAGTTAGCCTGCACCATCCAGGTATTAACGTTAGCTCTCAGAACGGTAGCCAGTTAGCCCGCACCATCCAGGTATCAACGTTAGCTCTCAGAACGGTAGCCAGTTAGCCCGCACCATCCAGGTATTAACGCTAGCTCTCAGAACGGTAGCCAGTTAGCCCGCACCATCCAGGTATCAACGTTAGCTCTCAGTACGGTAGCCAGTTAGCCCGCACCATCCAGGTATCAGCGTTAGCTCTTAGAACGGTAGCCAGTTAGCCCACACCATCCAGGTATCAACGTTAGCTCTCAGAATGGTAGCCAGTTAGCCAGCACCATCCAGGTATCAACGTTAGCTCTCAGAACGGTAGCCAGTTAGCCAGCACCATCCAGGTATCAACGTTAGCTCTCAGAACGGTAGCCATGTAACCCTCTGCTGGCGCGTGCTGTGTACTACAATCAACTCAGTGTAATAGCAGTCTGTGATGTCACGGTATTGAGAATCATACCGGCGGGATCTCGAAATACCCTGGTATACCGTAATACCGTCATACCGCCCAAGCCTAGTTTGAATAAGGTTTCGCACTTTTTCATGGGCGCAACCCACAAATGCATGTTCCTTACAAATGGGGCACCATTTAAAACTTCAATAAACAGGCTTTCCAACTGTATAAAATGTATTGCCAAGAAGCATTGTTACAACAGAGAAATAATCTACCAAACACACATTTCCGAACTTTTTGTTTTATGTTTATGAAATATGAAATACTGTGATTTAGTATCAACAACTTTTGAAGATTGGATGGTGAGCTTTTGTTTTCTGAAAATGGCTAATAAAAAAACCCATATTTTCAGTGTACCTACTGTAGACAAATAGACACTGTCATACAAGCCTCTAGTTTCTGGAAGTATGTTTTCATGAGGCTGTGGTTATCTTAAAGGCCACAATGGGTAATTTTATACAGTGAGGTCAAGTTTGACTCTGCTACTCCCATAGCAGAGGCTCTGCACAGAATGTTTGTGTAGTTCTATTTCTTACAGTATGGCTGCCTGTAAACCATTGGTACCACTTACGAAAGAAAAGGGCTAATTTATGTGCAGTGGAAAAGCACAATATTACTGTTCCACTGTGAATTGTTTACAATATTCAGTAATAAGACATCAATTTATAAATCTTCTCATATATCAAGACATAGCAACTGTTGCTTCTTCCAACATGGAGGGCAAATGGGCATCCTAAACATTCTGTGAAATTCCTCTATTAATAATAATCACATTAATTCCATTGGGCTCTTTGAATCCACAAGAGTCTCGGTTTTGCAGACATACCCACATTTTACAACTCCAACACTGTTTTACTAGCATAAATCGGATGCGGTACCACTGAGCCCAATTTCAGACAGATATATTGAGTGAGAGATCAAGGGACTCTGTTGTAAGTGGCCATAAGTTATTTTTCTCAGTTAAAATTGTGCTTGATACTGGAGCAAGATTTCAAGCCGTTCTTCACTACAGCTTTAGAAGTGAGCCAACTCCAGCCTGGCGATAAGCAGTCAGAACATCAATCAACGCTGCCCTGTAACTTTATTTTATTTTAATACTGTATGTGAAACACCTGAGCAATTAATAAAATTCCACTATTTGTGCCCATATATGTCTAGTTTCTGTGTCTGTTTAAGACCAAATTGATCTTTTAATTGGGAGAGGAGTGGCTTGCCGGTCTCATAATCTCACCTAATGTACGGCTGCTCGCAGTAGAACCAGGTGATCTGGGGTGCAGGGAAACCCTCGGCTACACAACGCACCTGTCCGTCCACCGGACCCTCGTGAGACACAATCTGAGGTTTACCTGAGAAAACACAGATGAATGTCAAGTGGGAATGACATCACTAGGGCCTTGAACAGAATGTTTTGGTCTAGTTATATGCTTCTTTTCTGTTGTATTAAATGCTTTTAACTGCAGCACTTTGAGATGAGAAATGTAAAGTGCAATATAAATCAAATGTATTATTATTATTATTATTATTATTATTATTATTATTATTATTATTATTATTATTATTATTATTATTATTATTATTATTATTATTATTATTATTATTATTATTATTATTATTATTATTATTATTATTATTATTATTATTATTATTATTATTATTATTATAGTTTTCCGTCTTCCAGCATGGCTGCCTGTGACTGTGTTTTACCTACTCTTCCACTGCACATAAATTAGTTTTCTTTTGAAAGTGGTTGCCAATGGTTACAGGCAGCCATACAGGAAGAAAGATAACTACACAAACATTCTGTTCCAAAGCCTCTATTCGGATGAAGTACAACATGTTTTAATCTTGTGTGGTGTGTTCAAAACAACAGCTTTTACTGGGGTATAGATGGGATTAGTGTTGTCACAATACCAAAATTCTTACTTTGATACCAATACAAAAAGCATAAAACATCAGGACGTAATGGAATGGAATATTATAACAGAACATTCTTTATAAAATTCTTTGTATTAATAGAATAACAGCAAAAATGTTGCCGCTGCTGAAACCTAAATAATCAAAAATAATAAAAGTGCCATCTGCCACTGTTGACACGCCCACTACGCAAAGCTTGCGCTCGCTCGCGCACGCACGCCATTTCCATTTGTCACAGATATGCATTCATCACGTGAAGACCAGGGAACAGAAAACCTTTAGAAAACCTTTAGAAAACCTTTAGATGACTTACTGATCACAAAGACTGTGAAGGAGTGATTGACGGTTGCGTCGCCGTTGGAGGCTTGGAAGGTGTAGACTCCGCCTTCTGACATTTTTAGCCGCACCAACCTCAGCTCGCTGCTGTAACTGGAAATGTAAATAAAAAATCCTTGAATCTTACGATCGATAGTATTAATGGACCACAATGAATATCTGGATCACAATGTAATAGGTCATAATGTTGTTGCCATTTTAAAAGAAAATAAAGAAGGAAAAAAAGAGGACAATAAGTAAACACATGAAATAGAGATATAGTCATTTCAGACCATTCAAAAAGCACTTAGACCAATGTTTTGGTTGTAAATAGTAAATTGGTACTACCTGTACCTCCCCTCCCCCATCCCCATGCTGCTATGATGCCTGAATTTCCCCAAGGGGATCAATAAAGGAATATCTTATCTTATCTTATCTTGAGATAGTTTAAGTAGGAATGATTAGAGATGCTAATGCAGGTCATTGGGGTTTGGCACAATTTCTTATAATTTGTTTTTGTTTTCTATAAATAAATAACAAATCATTGAGTTTAGCGTGAGTGGAATGTCTAGTGAAATGTGTTGAAACTTGCCCATTCTATTCTCTCTAGTTGTAAGAGACAGAGCTCCGCTTCACTGGTAACCCCTAAGGCTCAGCAGGGTTTCGAGTGAAACGTCTCTTGCAGCTGTGGAATAATGTGGCTGTAGGAGAGCTGGAGGCCTGGTGTCACACTGAGGTGTAATCACCTACACTGATCTAGGGCCAGTTGAAAACCAAGGTGTTACATTTCAGGCAGAGGGTGTAATGAAGACATTTATCACCGTGGTAAAGCCCTGAGCATGTTGGCAGTGAGTGAGAGACTGACTGTGTGTGTGCCTGTTTGTGTGTGCATGTTTGTGTGTGTGCATGTGTGTGTGTGCGCGTGCATGTGTGTGTGCTTTTGTGAATGTGTGCATGTATGTCCGTGTGTCTGTGGTTAACCACACCGACCTCCCAGGAGAAACCCCACCCCCAGCCGAAACGGGTCATTGCCGAGGATGACGTGCGCATTAGCGTACGCAACACGGCCGCACCAGACGGCATCCCGGGCCAAGTGATCGGAACCTTTGTGGAGCAGCTGGCTGGCGTGGTCACTGTCATATTCAACCTCACAGTCCCCTCCTGCTTGAAGTCATCCATCACTGTGCCGGTGCCAAAAAAAGAACGAGGTAACATGCCTGAATGACTGGCGCCCGGTTACCCTCTCACTCCCATAGTGAGCAAATGCTTCAAGAGGCATGTCAAGAAATTAATCTGTAGCGGACTACTGACCATCACCGGAAAAGACCCCCACCAATTTGCCTGCCAGCAAAATAGATCGACAGACGATGCAATAGCCACAACACTCCACAGCGCCCTCAACCACCTGGAGGGAAATAACTCATATGTGACTATAGCTCAGCATTCAACACCATAGTCCCCCACCAGACATGATACCAAACTCAGGAACACTAGGACTCAACCCCCCAACCTGTGCAGCTGGATACTGGACTTCCGGGGGGGGGGGGGGGGGGGGTGATGGGACCCGACACAGGAGGCCCCCAGGGTGATGACAGTTGCCGATGACACAACAGGCCTAATCACCAACAACGATGAAACGGCCTACAGGAAAGAGATTGACAACCCCGCAGGGTGAACAACCTCTCCCTCAACGTTGACAAGACCAAGGAGCTGCATGGTCGTGGACTACAGGAGAGGGGGAGAAAGGCTGGACCCCATCAACATCAACAGGTCTGCTGTGGAGAGAGTCAGCAGCTTCTACTTCCTCTGTGTTCACATCACAGAGGACCTCATCTTGGACGTGCTCACCAGCCAGGTGGTGAAGAAAGCACAACAATGCCTCTTTCACCTCAGTCCAGCATGGGGTCCCAGATCCTATGGGCTTCTACAGAGGCACAACCATGCATCACCGCCTGGTATGGAAACTACTCTGCCCTCAACCAACAAAGCATTACAGAGTCATGTGAACGGCCCAGAACATCTGTGGTTGTGAGTCCAGGATATATACAATGGACGATGCGTCTGTAAGCCTGCAGGATAATTAAGGACCCCCCAAAAACTGTTTTAGCTGTTGTCATCCGGGAAACGGTACTGCAGCCTCACGGCCTGGACCAGCAGACTCAGCAGACTCAGGGACAGTTTCTTTCTCCAGTCAGATAAACAAACAACACTAATAGCTGGCTACTGGCCTGTGAACTGAGGAAAAATATTTGATTTATATCCCTGCTACTTATTTGCACACAATACTGACTTGCACACACCACAGATAAATTGTTGCTATCCTTTTTTTTGTTATTGTATGCACTATTCTGCAAAGTTTTTGTCGCGAATTATTTTTAGTACATTTGTTTGCACTACCTCTAGGGTTAGGGCGAGGAGCCAAGAAACAAAATTATAAAATGTCTCACTGTAAAAGGATAGGGACGTGACGAAATAAACTTGAAACTTGAAACTTACTGTGTGTGTGTGCATGCATGCACACGCATGCAAGTATGCATGCAGGTCTGTGTGTTTGTGTGTGTGTGTGCAGACGTGCACATCCGTGCATGTCTGTGTGTGTTTACCTGTGCGAATGGTTCTGTGTGGTGATAACATGATCTGTGGTGTTCGTCAGCTCTTGTCCCATGAAGCTCCAGGAGAAGCTGTGTGGTTTAGGGTAGGCCTCCATGTCCACGCTGAGCGACAGGCTCTCTCCTGAACGCACCCGAATGGTACTGTTCTCAGGGCGGGAGAGGTTGATGAAGCCTTTAGCTGGAAAACAAAGAAACAAGAGAGATTTTAGAGGACATGTTAGTTAGAAGGACAATGAGGTTACCATTCTTACCAGGTAACCCCGATCTGAAATCGTTTTGACTGTAGAAATGTGATACATTCTTGAAGAGTTTGTTTTTGTAGATGGAAAATGTGTTTTTCAACTGATTAACTGATTGTATATCAGAGTAGGCCTTTTTTATGTTGTGTTTTACAAAATCACCAAAGGCTCCCTGTTAATTCCCTACCCTAGTGTGTGTAGTCACATTATATTCGAATATCGAATTCAATTTTGAATTTACATAAAAACACCAGATTCTAACATGAACGGAGAAATTCGAATTTGAAAGAAATTAAAACTGACTGTGCCTTTAAGACGGGACGGTGGGCTTTGCGACATGCGAGTGTTTGAATGTCTTATCTTGTGAAGTTATTATACACAATATTGGCGACAAGGATTATGGATTCTTTACTCTCACATCTCTCTCCGTTCCTCGCCCTGCCTGACATGCCACTCATTCTGTGGATTCACCGGCTGGAATCTTTTCGACACGTTCATAATAGCCTTCGGGCTAGCCGATGCTAACCATAAACGTCTAGCCTACCCTAGTGTGTGTAGGCACGTAGTCTACTCACCATAAACATCTAGCCTACCCTAGTGTGTGTAGGGCTGTAGGCATGTAGTCTACTCACCATAAACATCTAGCCTACCCTAGTGTGTGTAGGGCTGTAGGCTAGGGTGACCAGATGCAAAAAGTCCAAAAGCAGGACAACAGTAAGATTTTGGTGGGACAAAGTGGGACAGATAGATAATGTAATTTTTTTTATTAGAATAACTCGTCTTCACCGAATAGATAAAGGTTAAATCAAAATAAATACAAATTAAATACAGAATTATATCTCTTCACATTCATCTTGGCACTGGCAGCCGGCTTGTTACCACCTAACATCTGTTTTAAATATTCAAACTTTATCACTTGACAGGAATGTCTTGTGTTCGATTTTTTTTTTGCTTCGAAAAGAGGGACATCCTCTCAATATGTGGGACACGGTCTCAAATGGTGGGACAGTACAACCAAAAGGGGGACACCTGGTCACCCTACTGTAGGCATGTAGTCTACTCACCATAAACATCTAGCCTACCCTAGTGTGTGTAGGCACGTAGTCTACTCACCATAAACATCTAGCCTACCCTAGTGTGTGTAGGCACGTAGTCTACTCACCATAAACATCTAGCCTACCCTAGTGTGTGTAGGCACGTAGTCTACTCACCATAAACATCTAGCCTACCCTAGTGTGTGTAGGCACATGCTCTACTCACCATAAACATCTAGCCTACCCTAGTGTGTGTAGGCACATGCTCTACTCACCATAAACGTCTAGCCTACCCTAGTGTGTGTAGGCACATGCTCTACTCACCATAAACGTCTAGCCTACCCTAGTGTGTGTAGGCACATGCTCTCCTCTACTCACCATAAACGTCTAGCCACATGGACTCAGAGCTGATCCCTCTCTCGTTCTGAGCCTCACACCGGTACCTCCCAGAATCCTGTGCTGTGACGGTGGCGATGAGGAGGGTGACGCTGCGTACGTGGATGAAGGGCTCAGCCAGGATACGTGAAGTGCTGTCAACCTTTGCTGGTTGCTGTAGATACGAGACGGCACCCTGTCAACGCCCAGAGATCTCTAGAGATTAAACGTGCATGCCTCCCCTCCCCTCACCAAGCATGCAAATACACACACCCATACACACCTTACACACACAGAGCCAGGATCCTGCACCTTAGGCAACATGAACTCTAACCCCATATCTCATCACCCTCAGCCAATAACAGCCTAGACATGGCCTTCAATGATATCTGGAAACATTTTATTTTACGACATGCATACCTACACATCAACATCAGCTTGTCAGCTGGAATAATTCTACCCTTTTCCGATCTTCATGTCTATGTCCACTGTGTCCAGTCCAGTGCTCTGTAAAATCCTGAAGGTGGCTGTTTACTGCATCTGAACTGTGTGTCCTAACAAGACAAAACGACACCAAAACTATGCCAAGAACACAAACAGCTCAGAGTCATTCAAGTTAAAGTATCTATCCACCTTGAGTGTGTGAGTTGGTGGAGAATAGCCCTGCCTGAAGCTTACTATGCCATGGGGAGGGTTCCCCTTGAGCTCACTGGTAGATGTGTTGCTCCCCATGCGGTGGCCCCCAGTATTGAATCTAGGTGTTACTGTGGTGACGTGACCTAAATGGTTTTCGGTGGGGGAAGATCAAATAGGAGGTTGAGTGTAGCAGAGCAGCCCTGACTGAAGGTTCCTCTTTGACCTCTTTTACCTCCCACACAGGTTCAAATTCAGGTGCATTGTTTGTGCATTGATAGGTCTGATTCTAACCAGCTCAGTGGGGTTCTGGTTAGCGTCTCTGCCCTGCGATTGAGAGTTTGTAGGTTAAGAGAAGGTAGGTACTGTACTACCACTTAATGATAAAAAAATATATACTTTCATCTTATCTGAAAGAAACTTTACACATTGAATTTGGATACAAAATAAAAAATCATTTGTATTATGACTTTTAAATATTGTGTTATTAACATACAAATGAGCAAATAGTTAACAGGCGCCCCCAAAATTGGCCATTTTAGTTTTCGTTTTTGAGGACTGCATACTTCTTTTGCAAACCAAAACACTACTTTATACTTATGGCACATGCATGAGCCTGGTATCTTTTGAAAGATGACATTCTGAAGTTTCTGATAAAATAAAGATAATTAACTTTTAGTGCTAATGAAATAGTGTAACATAGGTCTGAACTTAAGTTGTAGAAAAACTTGTTACTCACGTTTTTCTGTAGTAGTTAGTAGTCCAGAAGTAGTATTTCCCCAGAAATTCGTATGGCTGAAACATATAGCCTGAAGTCTTGTGTAGTACATGACCAAATTTCATAAAAAATCCATTCAGAAATTAGTGATTAGGAGCGATTTAGGTCAACTGTGTAGCGTTCCTGGTTTTTATTTCCTCATAGACTTCAATTCATTCTGCGGTTTTTCTCTTCCTGTTTTCGCTCGTGACTTTTCCCTGATTCGTCTATCCCCATGTGGGGTATAATTGGAAAGCCACACTTGGCTACAACCCTGTCCAATCATTTTCAAGATCGCCAAATGATTGACGGAGCTAGAGCCCCGGGAGTTGGTGTTGTATTTGTACAACACTATGTACTTCGGCGCACGCCTCACATATTGGCATGTAACTCGAGAAACACTGAACGGATTTTGTCACCTGAATATTATATATATATATTTTATTAGAAAATATGCACACCCGAGCCGCTAGAAGTCGCCAAAGTGCATGTGGGAAAATCTTCCTCAAGAGGATACCTTTGTGGTTCGTTTCCATGGACACACTAAACTTTAAACGATATCAGAAAAAAGCTTCTGTAAATGACCTAACATTTATGTTAGGAAGCACCATATCAAATTTGGTGGCAGTAGCTACAAGTTCAGGTGAAATGGTGTTTTGCATAAAGAGAATAATTATTATATAATTATGTTATTTTGAGAAAATGGTTAAAGTTTGTTCAGTAGCTTGGTTTACATTATGCACCTCTTACACAACATTTATAGTTGCCTTTGATGATTGTTTTATACAGTATGTTTCATGAAACTACAGTAGTATTAGAGACAAAATATGATAATGTAACATTCAGATCTTGCCACTAAATCTCATAAACTGTCTTAGGGGCAGAGGGTCTGTATGGCACACTCCTATGCAGAGGGTTGGGCGACGTTCTATTGTCAAACATCTCTGCCCAAAGAGAAATAAGCTAACCCGTGCTACTTATACTTGTATCATTTTGCCATAACATATTGTATAAATAATCATCTATTGTTTCTCCCATCTTTATTTTTTTTCAGAGAACCAAACACTTTTTTATTATTTTACTTCACGGCGTCTGTGCAGCCATGTTTATTTCACTGTGTCCATGGAAACGAACCACAAAGGTATCCTCACACAGAAAAGTGTGTCACTACATACTGTAACTCATAAATGTTCAGACAACCTTAATATTTGGTTATTTGTAATATTATGTAATACAAAGTTATTCCCACAGTTTCTTTCAAGCTAATTTGGTTGCGGAGGACAGTTTTTTAACAGTAATAAGGCACTTGGGACAGAGCTGTTTCACAGGCTGTGTGACGTACAGGTGTAGAGACAGCTCTGCTTAGGACTGTGTTTGCAGTGTTGTCCCCTAATAATCCACAAGCTACATACCTTTCTCACCAAAAAAGCAAAGTCCAGTTCCCAGCCTTGACTTTGCTCTTGTATTGTTTACTGTACATCCATTTTTTTTCACTTTCAGCTTGGCAAAGTTGTAATAACCTCCTCCGTTTTATTGACAGGATTTTATTGGATTCAGAGGCTATGAATTCCAAACACAAGGGCGTATTTATACACCCTCAGCGCTCTCTTGCGTGGGAAAAGGTTGCGTTAAGGGTTGCCAACTCCGTGCACTGTTTTTTAAATCTTAATTTCATTAGTGTTGATGAATGTATGAATGTATGACAAATGGATGAAAGGATAGGGTTGCAGGTGGTGGTGGTGGTGGGGTGGGGGGGGGATCAGCTGTTTGCAATTATGCTATCTTTCCTTTATGTATTCTCTATTTTATATAATTTACAGGCCTTATGCTGCCATAATAAGGTGTAGCCTACAAGTTCTGTATAACCTAATACACATGGGTGTGCGAGAATCTCTCTCTCCCCCTCTTTACATACTGGTGCGCCAGCAAAAAGGGTAATGCACACCTGCTATGAAAAGTTGTATTAGCCTACATTTCATTCCTGCCATGAATGGAGCAAGACGTTTCAGAGCTCCACTCCACTCTGCCTACACACATGGCCTCCTTGGAATCGATGTCTGTGTGTGCACGGTCAACCCCAGTCGTTAGCCATTGGTACGTACAGATGCAGCACTGAAAATTCAGATCCCTTCAGCTGCTGTTCTGCTGCTCCTCTGCGACTTTAGAACTAGCACTGTATTTCGGAGGCTGGTGGCTGGCTCCCAAAGTGAACAAAGGGAGGGTACTTAACTTAAGTGCTCCCCCAGGGAGGGGGACGGGGGTTACTGACCTCAGACCCCCAAGATTATTTTTATATGGGCAGTCTGACTTGGGGTACTGCCCATATATTAGTGTTGCAATTAGGGATGTCCGATATTATCGGCCGATATTGGCATTAAAATGTGATATCCTTTGTTCCATATCAAAGGTAATTGAGAGGCTGGTATATGAGCAGATAGACAACTACCTGACTGAACATAGACTATTGTACCAGTTCCAATCAGGTTTCAGAAAATCACACTCCACTGACACCTGTTTACTGTACCTGACAGATTATATAAAACGGGAGATGGACAAGGGGAACTACTGTGGGATGGTAATGTTGGACCTGCAAAAGGCGTTTGACACGGTCAACCATTCCATCCTACTAGAAAAATTGAGAGCGATAGGCTTTGATAGCAAGTCAGCCAAATGGGTCAAGTCCTACCTGGAGGGAAGAGAACAGGTGGTAGACATCAATGGCACCTTGTCCTCGTCCCTTCCAGTGACATGTGGGGTCCCCCAAGGAAGCATTTTGGGACCTCAACTGTTTTTAATATATATTAATGACATGAAATCGGCATGCGATTGCAACCTGTTCCTGTTTGCTGACGACTCGGCACTCCTGGTCTCAGACAGGAATAAGTCTAAAGTGGAAAGTGTCCTGAGCAGTGAAATGAAAAAAATCTGCTCCTGGCTCAGTGACAATAAATTGTCTCTACATCTGGGAAAAACAGAGGCCATACTCTTTGGGTCAAACGCCAACCTAAAGAAATCCCAGGGTTTTAAAATTAGAGTAGGTGAAAACATTATTGAGGATAAAGAGGAGGTCACCTACCTGGGCTTTATTTTAAATAACAAACTTTCTAACGAAAAAATGGCACAAAAAGTTATTACTAAGGTCAATCAAAAAACCAAATTTTTATTTAGAATTTCCTCGTTCATAAATAGGAACGCTCTGAGGACCCTAGCTGGAGCCCTCATCCAATGTCACTTTGACTATGCTTGCACTTCATGGTACAGCAACATATCAAAACAAATGAAGACAAAGCTCCAGACCTCCCAAAACAAACTAGTGAGACTCCTGCACAACCTTCACTTTAGGACTCACCTAACGCCAGCCCACTTTAGCAGGCTGGGATGGCTTAGGGTTGAAGAAAGAGTACACCAGCTTAAAATGCTACTGGTTTTTAAAGTACTAAAAGAAACGGTCCCCAAGTACCTAGTCAATTATTTTAATAAAGTAGGAGATGTCCACAAACACGCCACAAGAGGAAGCCCCACGGACCTGGTCCCGCCGAGAGTCAGGACATGCATGGGGAAAGATGCATTTTTTTACTCGGCTACGGTAATGTGGAATGCCCTGCCAACATTTATAAAACTCCTGAACTCCCCTCTCGGATTTAAATCCGCCCTAAAAACATGGCTCAGCAGCAACTCAAATTGGTCTTAAAATGTTTTTTTTATCTCTTTTATCATAACTTGGCTTTTATTTCTTTTATCATGAGTTGCTTTTAAGGGTTTGCGGATTTTCTTTTAACATTAGTTAACTGTATGAGTTGTCAGGTTAGGTGTTTTTATAATTTTTTTTTTAGAATGTGTCCTGTCAGTGTACATGTCCATTTGTGTTTCTGTGCCTTTTTATGTTCCATGTATGGACCACAATGGAAACAAGCCTTGGCTTTATTGTGTTTTATCCATTTTTGACCTGCGTTATTGACACTGTTATTGTCTTGTCTTTTAAAATGTTTTTTTTTGTCATACGATTTGTGTCAAAATAAAGTATTTCAATTCAATTCAATATCGGAAAATATCGGTATCGGTTTTCAAAATATATATATATATTTTTTTACATTTATTTAACCTTTATTTACCCAGGCAAGCAAGTGAGAACGAATTCAGATTTGATTTACTGTCAAAAGTATGCATAATGTTGTGTTAATTCCACAACAAGAGATATGTAATGTTAATTACCTGAACTTATTCCGTTTTTTGGGGGGGGGGGGCAATAATATCTGGCCCCTCAGAATATTAAAAAATAAATAAATAAAAACAATTTAATTTATTTTTTATTATTATATATCAGGCTAGGCTATATGTTAGCTATAATGTCCAAATAGATAAACTACCACCACCTAAAGAATGCTTATTATACTTTGTTTTATCCATGTTGAGAGTGTAGGCAGCGAGGTGCTCAACATGCGCTTGCTCAACATGAATAAAGTCGGTGGACAGCGCAAGCCAGTGTGAAATTAAAACACCAGTTCAGTAAGTCATTCAAACTTTATCTTTACTTATATATGACTGTGATGGCACCACATATGTGTAATAAAGACTTGCTTTATTGTATCGGAATCGATTGTCATCTCAAAATTTAGTGCATCTCTTGCTTGTTGTTTTCCCTAGACTGCATCTAATTCGCTGTATCTATCCATTTATCATATATCTATGTCTGTCACTATAGCCAATGGAAATACTATAAATGGTCACGTGGACTGGGAGAACCAATGGAAAATTCCTATTGTTTCTCAATAGTCCAGTGCGCTCCACAGAAAGGGCTGTCAGATAGACGCATTGGTTGCGCGTAATGTAAGATAGGCCGATAAGAGAGAGGCGCTTGTCTCTGGTTTTATAATAAAATGGCAAAAAGACAAAGGTATAATGTTCAGTGCAAATGTGTATGTCGTTTACAGTTTATTATGGCACCTATGCAGCTCGTTTATTTAGTCCATTCTCTACCTCTGCCACAAATGTATGTCTTAGTTATAAGGTGGTCTGTCACAGAGTTAAAATGTTTTCACTATCAATATATTAAATTAGTAATTTTTTTTGTTCCCGGCCCCCCATACAATGGCTTGGAAAAATTGCCTACCCCTGTACTAAGGGAACACTTCACTTTGAGAAATGCACTTATTTGCCATCTTCCCCAGTCAGACGAGAAGATCCATATGACTTTCATCTCCTTCCCCCAGCTTTGGATTTTTTTTTGACGGAGCTATCTGCTCCCTACTGCTTCCAGTCCCGGTGTTAAGCAAGGCTACACCTGGACCCCTCTCTCTCTCTATCTCTCTCTCTCTCTCTCTCTCTCTCTCTCTCTCTCTCTCTCTCTTTCTCTCTTTCTCTCTTTCTCTCTCTCTCTGTCTCTCTGTCTCTCGGTCTCTCTCTCTCTCTCTCTCTCTCTCTCTCTCTCTCTCTCTCTCTCTCTCTCTCTCTCTCTCTCTCTCTCTCTATCTCTCTCTCTATCTCGGTCTCTCTCTCGGTCTCTCTCTCGGTCTCGGTCTCTCTCTCTCTCTCTCTCTCTCTCTCTCTCTCTCTCTCTCTCTCTCTCTATCTCTCTCTCTCTCTCCAGGCCTACTGGACACAGAGATGAAACTGATATCAACCTTCTTATCTGACTCTGGGTTCGGATTCTCTCCTTTCCCGGGAAACAGAGGCTGATTCAAACCCAGAGGGTTGGCAACCCTATCTACCCCTGTGTTTGTAGCACATGCAGGAAAAAACACATGGATGAACTTTCGAGAACCCAGGTTTTATAAGCAACGGGGTAGAATTAGTAAGGACAGCTTGTGTTGGCAAATGCCATATGGAAGCATATCTGTTAAAAAATGTTTTCATAGCTTTATATCCCAAAAGAAAGATGATTCACCGCGCACAGTAGATCTTAATCTTTCCCCAGTGTCCTAAAGAAATGTATGCTCTGTCCTTCTGGCTCACATCTAGTCCCTGAGGTAGACGGATCCTGGCTCTGCCGCATTGGAGCAGCAGAGGGAAGGTTAAAGGGGTCTCACCGAGCCAGGCGGGGACACCCACTTCAGCATGATGTCTCCGTTAACGTTAGTGGTGTTGCAGGTGAGGGAGAGCATCTGGCCCTGCGTTAAAATCACTCTTTTGGGCCCCGACATCTCAATCACAGGAGGGGCCTCTGGGACTGCAGGGAAAAGGAAAACATTCTCAGAATTTACTCTAAACACTGTGTATTGTAGATGGTTCAGATTAGATGTACAATAGCGAAGCCAGAACTATTGTTTACATACCAACACGAATGCATTCAGACACACACACATGCACACTCACACACCCACGCATGTACACACACACACACGCACGCACGCACGCACGCACGCACGCACACACACACACACACACACACACACACACACACACACACACACACACACACACACACACACACACACACACACACACACACACACACACACACACACACACACATACACACATACACACACTAACTCATCACTCACACTCACACACATACACCTGTCCACAAGCTCTTTCACCTGGTTTCACAGTAAGGTCATAGCGATGTGATTTGACGTGTCTTCCCCCAAGTCTCCCAGTGCAGACGTAGCAGCCTTCGTAGGCCTTCACCGTGTTGGAAATGGTGATACCTCTCTCCAGGCTGACGGCGTACTGAAGACCAGCGGCCAGGGCACCGCCACGACACGGTTCCAGGCGCAGGTTGACAAGGGCCGGATCTGTTGCCAGGCACGGAATGGCGGCTCTGTCTCCCGCGCGGGCCAGGATGTTGAACACCATGGACTTTCTGAAGGCATTATCGGGATCTGCCAAAAAAAAATTATCTTATGTCATTCTTGCATGTCAACCCACAAGGTTGGACCGGTGGTACTGTACATGTATCAGGAGTGATTTGGACCGGTGGTACTGTACATGTATCAGGAGTGATTTGGCTGATGATAATGCGAATTGTTCTTTGACTTTTGATTGATGGCACAGGGGCAAATTCACAAAGGGATTGGACACTATGCAAATAGCAAATAGCTCTGAAACACAGTTTGCTATTCACAAAGGAAGCGCAACGGGTGAAATGCGGTGGTAATTGCGTTTCAATCAGCATTGCGTCTCAGTGCGTTTTGGTGCAATATGCGGGGATTAAGAATGAGTAATGGTAATATGGGCGGAACATGTTCCCCTTTCTATGCAAATGAGCCTTGTCAAAAAACAATTCACAAAAGCCGGCGCTAAATTGCACGGTGCAGTTAAAGCAACGCTATTTACGTCTTCAGAGATCTGGTGGTAACTAAACGCATTCATAAAGCGGCGTCATTGCCAGCGTCTCGGGTGATCATGGCAGCAGTAATTGTTGCCAGGCGAAGGCATCGTAATGCCAGGCGTGCTCATGAAAGAATAATGAGAATATCACTTTTTGATTTAGGTGAGATTCCGAAATCAACCGGAGACACAGGTTGCCATCTCAAGCAATTCTGATCTACTCGTTGAAATCAAGGATGATATTGAGCAGCCACCCAGAGATCCAATGCAATCTTATTTATTATTTAAATATTGTATTCAACTTTGCCATGGCACTGCCATGTCTGGTTTCTTTGTTAGTGGCATTGCATGCTGTTCACCAGTGTATTGTAATCTGGTGTGAGCTGGCAGACGAGAGCAAAGTCAGGGACACATTTGGGTGATTTTGCGCAACCTCCCATGTGCGCGCCCGTATTCCGACTCATGTGGTCCTTGGGGGCTACCTGGTGCCTGCGGGAACCGTGTTGGTGACCCCTATATGATATATATATAGTATATAATAATGTGGGTTCTATTCTCTTAACTAACTATTTTTTTTTTATTCACTTTTTCTCCCATTTTTCTATATTTTCTCCCATCCCAATTTCGTATCATCCAATTCAACCCTCCCCTGTCACGAACGCTGTTTCTTGCCTCCCACAAGCCGGCTGCAATGTGGACTAAGTCATACATAGCACAAGTCCCCTCCGGTACTTGAGGTAACAGCAGTCGCATCTTTTCACCTGCGCAGCTCGATCTCTCAGTGGTGAGGAGTAACGCGTGGGAGGCTCACGCTGCCCCCGACATTTCCTGATTCTACTGCGCAGGCGCACCAACCGACCTGTAGGAGTCACTGTCCACAACGCCCGATCCCCACCCATCAGTTTCCCACCCCCTAATACGGCCAATGTGTATTAGTACGGACGACCAGCTAAACTGAAAGCAAATGTGGAGCGCTGGGCTCGAACAGGCAAGCCCAGCGTCTCCAGATTTCGTGGCGAGTGCCTTGCCCACTACGCCACGTAGCCGCCTTTCTCTTAACTAACTCTTAACATTAAATACAACTTTCTCACTGGCACAGTGCCTAACTTCTGTCTAAAGATTCAGCACCATGGACAGGTCTGCCCAAAATAAGTTATTTGGGGATGACATCAGAATCAGAATCAGAAAGGTCTTTATTGCCAAGTAGTTTTCACATACAAGGAATTGGTTTTGGTCATTTTCTGTGCAACATTAGCGGACAGACATTAACAGACAGATAATACAATAAAGGTGGAGTAAAATTAAATTAAATATTAACTAAGTTAAGCACAATAGAATATAATATAACTCTGAAATTAAATATAGGCCAGGGCTGGACAACTGTAAATAAAGAGGTTGAATAAAATTAAATGGGATATAAACTAAAGTAAATATAGCACAATAAAATATAGTACAATAAAATAGGAATAGGACATGACAGACAGATGCAATGACGAAAGATAGTGACAAAACAAAGGATGCAATGTGTCATGAAAATACAAATTAGGCAAGCTCTATACATTACGAAGTAAACTACAATACCAAATAAACAGAATACAAATGGTGAAAGATACTGTTATGTCTATATCCTAATTTCGTGTTTATTTCTTCCCCTTCCTGATATCGGCCATCAGGTGCAAATTGCTCCGTGAGCCAACTGCGCTGGAGGAAATCAGGAGCAAATTGCACACCTATGGGTGTGTTTGCGCCAGTATCTCATCCTCGCAATATCCTTAGTGAATATCTTGCAAAGACGGAGCAGATACCGCATGCAAATCGTGCACAGTTAAGGGTGCTATTAGCGCCGCGCAATCCATTATTTGTGAATTCGCCCTCCCCCAAGTGTTTAACAAACTAGCTGGTGCCAATAATACCTGAATAGCAGTGTTTTGTGCTATGTACACATGTAAGCCAAGGCTATGGCACTAGGCCAAGAGGATCTGAAGACGGAGAGGAGAAATCAATCTCTCTCACAAAATCAATCAACCTGACCATGGCATTCGTATAGTACAGTACTTTCATGTACAACATTCAGCCACTAGAGGACAAGGTGGTGTTTTAAAGGAGCTATAGACAACCATCTGCAGGTGTACTGCCCCAGAGATTGGTTGCTTTCTCTCTCTCTCTCTCTCTCTCTCTCTCTCTCTCTCTCTCTCTCTCTCTCTCTCTCTCTCTCTCTCTCTCTCTCTCTCTCTCTCTCTCTCTCTCTCTCTCTCTCTCTCTCTCTTCACTTCTCTCTTGTGCACACACACACACACACACAGTCACAGTCACAGTCACAGTCACAGTCACACACACACACACACACACACACACACACACACACACACACACACACACACACACACACACACACACACACACACACACACACACACACACACACACACACACACACACACACACACACACACACACACACACACACACACACACACACACACACACACACACACACACACACACACACAAACATTTAAACACACATTACACATTACTACTAATCCTACACAGGTAGAGTAGCACAATTAAACACAACGGTGTCACAAGCTACCTTTCACATAGACATAGATGGAGGTTTGCTTCCCGGAGCTCTCCTCCAGGCAGATGTAGCGGCCCATGTGGACGGGCTGGGCCCTGGGAATGTGCACGAGGGACACCCCGACGCTCCGCTGCTCCCCCCGCACCTTGGGCCTGTCCTCCCGCTGCCAGTGCACCACCCGGTCCCCCTCACAGCGCAGAGCGATGGGGGCGTTCAGCGGGACGACCAGGTGGGGGCCGTTGGGTAGGATGGCGGGGCTGCTGTAGCCTATAAAACACAGGTTATAATAGACACTTAACGAGGAAACAGCAGATAATGCAGAGGGATTCACAGTGGGTGTAGCGAAGTCTGGGTGACGACGTGGCCTGTTTGAGATATGGATGGAAGGAGCACCTCTCTCTATAACATCTGCTCATATACGTATTGTATGTACTGAATGTTTCACTCATTCATTATTCATTAACCTTTATTTAACCATGTGACCATTTAACCCAGAATGGCAGCAGAACAGCAGTTTCATACAATACACACACGCACGCACGCACGCACGCAATCCTATTTCAATTAATACAAACAAACACCATTAGAGTCTGTTTAGTTTTCACCATGCCTTGCCGTGACTAGATTCTGGAGATTTAGTTACTTCAGTTTTAGTTTAGATTTAGTTACTTTAGTTTTACTTTAGTTACGAGTCAGCTCTTTGACTTCCAGAGTGGAGTGGACTCAACTTGGGCTCTTCTTTGGTGACTCAGGCTTGGACTCTGACTCAAACACTGGGGACTAGTCTGGACTCGACTCGGACTCGAGATTTAGTGACTCGACTACAACACTGACACACACACCATACCCGCCCTTCCAAGCACCTGTAAAAAGTGCTCACTCACTCATTAACAATATGGTATTTTAAGGGGACATATCTTTCAAACAGATATTCTCATATTCTGCATATTGCTTTACACCCACGTTCATTGTACAACGTGAGATAGTAAAAAACGGGTTTATTCCAGTGGATCGCCAAAGTTGCAATCACCCGCTAATGCATCTAGAGACGGTAATGATGAATGAAGACGTGGTGGACTGTTACTAGTCCAGCTGGACCCTTATCCAACTTTCACACCCAGAGGCATTTATGCAATATTCTACAAGATACAAGATTCCTTTATTGCCACACAACCAGGTTGGTGCTATTCGTGATCGGTACAGAGTGTAATAAGCTCTACGATACATAAAACGGGAACATAGATACATTTACTCCCCTCTTCCCAGAAATGGATACATAATACAGCACAACATGACACAATAAATACATAAATACAGCACAGCACGACACAGCACAACATAAACACATGTCTGTGACTCACTGTAACGTGTCACCCACTAACTATTACTTAGATAAAAAAGGTGTTGGAACACTTTACAAGTGCATCTGAATAGAGTCCAAACATGTAATGTTGGTGTTGACAGACAGATCACTCAAGAGTTTTCAAAAACAGAGCTTTGAAATAACACACAAGCACTTTGGAACTTTGATTTAGAGATTAGGTCTTATTTGTTATTTATGGCTGTCTCATTAGAGATAGTTAATTAGAGGGGAAAGATAGTTCTGATTTTGGAACCCTAGCCCTGTTTGCTACTTACCAATGACATTGTCGACTCCTTTCTCAGCACCAGTCCATGCTGTTCCTCATACTAGTTCTGGTTAGTTTGCCACAAACTAATGCAAAGTCAATGGGGTCAAACTCCTGTCTGTATACAAGCTGACTCAAATCTACTCCACAGTGCACACAAAGTGGATTTCAGGTACTTCAGTCGGCTTGCACAGACAGGAGCTTGACCCCATTGAATTTGCATTTATTTGTAGCTAACTATAGCTGGAACTAGGGGACAGTAAGGACTGCCAATCAACAACAACATAATTGATGAGTAGCAAATAGGGCTACGGTTCCAACTATCCTGTTATGGTGACTTTTGAAGAGAATGAATGGAATATTCGAATAAACTGTTCACATTTACATTTTGTCATTTAGCTGACGCATTTATCAAAAGCGACTTACAAGTTCTGTACAACAGGTCAGCAGGAAGGGTACAACTCTTTCAGCTGAGTAACAATGTTCATCAAACAGTGTTGAAACTTGGGTGCTGCAGTCTTTATTTACTCAAGTTTATGGAGTGTTCAAGTTGCACTCACAGTTTCTCAGTCAGATGATAGTAACCTTCTGGCTGCTGTTACAGTGAGCTGTTGGCCAAAAACACCTCTCCCAGAGTTTTAAGCTAGGCTTGTGGTCGGTATCCACTTCCATTCATTTGTGCTAAGCTAGGCTACCTTGCAGACAGCTTTCTACTGAACACACAGAGAGGAAATTGGTTTGATTGATTGATTGAAAACGTTATTAACAGATTGCAGAATGGGTACAATACAGTACGGCTCAATACAAACAATTGTTAAGGGGATGCAGACCAGAAAAAGACTTTCGTCTTGTTTACATCAGGGTCCCCCATTTTCAATTCATCATGACATTTATGACATACATGACATACAGTACTGTTTCATCCAGACATTTATTACATACAAGATATACAATACAGTACTGTTTGAGAGAAAGAGATCATAAAAAATATATACATACAGTACATTCGAGGGGGAAGAAACTGTACATTGGAGGGGGTTGGGTGGGTGGGTGAATGGGTGTTTGGACATTTATCAGGGCCAGTTTCGAATTGCAGCCACCCGTAGGTGCTTTTTGAGAGCGGTTTTGAAGGAGGGTAGGGATTCACATTATTTTACTCCTGTAGGTAGGGCGTTCCACATTGTTGTGGCTTAATTGCAAAACGTGTTTAGTCCCTTGTTTGAGCCGAATCTGGGTTGAACATGATTTGTGGAACTCCCTCTGGTGGTATCTATCTTCTTGTCTGACTTTGGAGAAGATGGTAAGTGAGGCGAGGTTCCCATAATGTTGGCGTGTTCCTTTAAACAGAGCGGTGGGTCTGATGGAATCCAAGTTATGTTGGCGATGTCAGACTGATTCAGGAGATAAGGTCCATACATGTTTTCCAACTGTCCAAAGCTTACAAATTACTGGCAAAGTGTCATGAAAAACATGTGTGATAGTTTGTGGGCCAAGATTGACCTTAACCCTGCTCCCTCTTTATTAAATAGCACTCGGGATATAAATATTGACAGATGTAAAAACTTCCAATGGGTTATACGTTGCTCTGGTTACTGCGAAAATAATCATATTAATACATTGGAAGGATGAAGAACCTCCTCAGTATTCAGAAAGGTCGACAGCTCCAGCGGATGGATGGAGACCGAGATGTAATCTGTATTTATGTAGCCTAATCTGTATTTAGGTAATGAAATTAAATGTAATGTAATAAGGGAACACTGCAAGAGTATTTTTGGTGTGTTATAAACCCATGAGGGTTGGTCACTCTGTGTGCATGACACAGTAAATAATAAAAGAATCAATCAATCAATCAATCTCATGGAATGAATGGTAAATTAGGTGCACATTTATAAATACTGGAAGCCGAGAATTCACATGCTGGTTTAATTATCATGTTTACAGTCAACAGCCTAGTATAATGTTTATAATGTATACTAGTATACATAGCTGTGGTACAGTATATATCAGAGCATATGCCAGGGCTATGACGTCTAATTCCTTTGCACAATTGAGTATCACTTTGCGTCTGAAAACAAGCCAGCCAGCTACAACGGGAGAAGATCCTTGCTTCTAGCACAGCACAATTAAAACAAACCTGATCTCAAACACGCTTGCACCAGCAAAGAGGAGGAGTGCTAACATAACTGAACATCAACAAGTGCACAATTAATGGTGATATCAAGATGCATGTTAATAATCACCCTGATCTTTAAACATGCTTGACTAGATGATTAGCATGCTTTCCACTGTGTCTGTCAATGCTGACAGAGACTGTCGGTGAGTGTGACATTCTTTTTTTGGGGGGGGGGGGGGGGGGGGGGGGGGCAATTGGAAGGCTGGATAGCAGTGTTAAACATACTGTTCATATTCACTGTTTGCTAATCTTAAGCTATGCTTAAATAAGTTTAAGTTTATTTAAGTTTAAGTTTAAGTTTATTTGGATCCCCATTAGCTATCCTAATGCCTGCTAGCACAACATTAGCTTTCTGAAAAAGATGAAGACGCATGCTTTCCACTGTGTCTGTGTGTGTTGCTTGGCAACCATTCTGCTGAAAAAATATTTCGTTATCAATAAATTATTTTTGCTGCTGTGTGTGTATTTTAGGAAACCTTGCCAGGTACTCATATTGCAATACTCTGTGGTTGTTTCATAAAAAATGGCTCACTTCAGGCAGTAGTAAGCCTATATGGTTATTATATCACAGCTAAGGGGCCTTCGCTTCACATCGGGCCGAACAATTTGACCATCCCTGTTTATTATTTTAGATTTGTCAAGATTTAACTCTATTTATGCATAGGGCTGATGTGACACTGTGCTTGTGTTGGAACATGCCCACGGAAACTACAGTGACGAGTATAATTATTGGAAAAATAGAGACATTCTTCTTTCTCAGGGACCTGTCACTCTGTAGCTCCAGCTCTGAATAAACCCACCATTGTGAGGGGAATACTGATGTTTCAGCGCAGGACACACGTCACAAGACTCAAGGCTGTCTGTCACAGAGCCTTCAGTTGACAGCAATGTGATGTGTGGTGATAAGAAAAGTCTCTGACACCGCAGGGGTTGAATGACACGCCAACCTTTCAATCTCAGAGTTGATCGCTGATATCACACTTTTCCTGACCCACATGATATCTAGGTATTTAGTTCAGGAAATATCTTAGCGCACAAGCTGGAATTTGACCCATTTTAGCAAAAAGAGAAAAAAGAAAAGAAAAAGGATGATTTCCCCAACAAGTCAATTCAGCCAACAGAAAATATTATACTGTGCCCAAATATGAATCAGGAATCAACACATAGGCCTACAATTGACATTTTGTGTATAATAATGCACATTTCTAACAGACGAAAGAGACAATAACAAAAATTCAACAAATA
Organism: Notolepis coatsorum; assembly: GCF_963971535.1. Classification (NCBI taxonomy): domain Eukaryota; kingdom Metazoa; phylum Chordata; class Actinopteri; order Aulopiformes; family Paralepididae; genus Notolepis; species Notolepis coatsorum. The sequence continues at coordinate 180,332,497 of NC_140166.1, read as the reverse complement.
CGTTTTTTATAATTTGGAGGACTTGAAGGCAAGCCTTGTTTTGGTGTTTTGATGTTACAGTATATGTGCACACAAAAATCAGATCAACAAGCCTGCGTAGTGTTCTAAAATGTGATTTTGCATAATAAAGCCAATAAAACACAAGAAATAAATACATAAATTTAATTAATAAAAAGTTATGTAGTTTTGGATGGATTTGAGTAGAAATGATATTATGGAAAGGGTGACCTAGAACCTGCTTTGCTATCACATGTCATGTTTGTTCCCATTATGTATCATAATAGATACAACTAGAAAGGTTTGTTCATTAGAGCGCAAATCTCCACCAGGCAGCACACCGGACACACAGACACAAACTCACTGGCCGCTCTCCTTATAGTTATTAACATTAGCATTTCTATGCTTCCTATTACTGTCTAGTGTTAGCATGCTAACACTAACAAACACACTGACTGCTCTCCAATTATAGTTATTAGCATTAGCATGGTAAAGTTAGACAGTAATAGGAAGCATACTGTAGGAAGGATGTTACAGTAGGAAGCATATGAAGCATGTTAGGAAACATGTTATGAAGCATGGGAAGGATGTTAGGACGCATAGGATGTCTGATAGGAAGCATGTTACAGTAGGAAGCATAGGAAGGATGTTAGGAAGCATGTTATGAAGCATAGGAAGGGTTATAGGAAGCATGGGAAGCGTGTTAGGAAACATAGGAAGGATGTTAGGAAGCATAGGAGGGATGCTAGGAAGCATATAAAGGATGTTAGCCCTATTTTCTGAAATTTCGCCTAAAGGTACATGCCCAAGTAAATGGAAGATTGCTCCACTTCTACAAGGTAAATTTGCATGTTCTTGGTATCTAGAAACATCTAGGGACCTAGGGGTATGTATTCCCAGTGTCAGAAATATTGTGTCTGTTACTAGGCTTGAGTAAATTGTGATGAAAAAAAAAGAATATAAATTATGAATTTATTTTGCATCTGTGCCGGTGAATAACACCATGAGAACATTGAGCTGATGCTGATTTCGCTCACTGGGCTCATTCACCACCTTCTTGAGATCAAGTGCACAAAAAGTCTAAGCAAATGAATAAAGGGAAGATGATTAAACAGAAGGATTTGTAGATACAGTAATAAATTATAATCCATTTTAATTATAAATTCATATTTGACCTTGAACTTGACCTTGACCTTATTATGGTCAAATCATACACCTATGGATAGGGAAAAGGCTCCTCTTTCCAATGACAGTGTTAAATCTGGATTTACTTTTATTTACGATAAATGTGATATAATTAGCATATTTCCGATAAATTCATATTTTCAGTCAATCTTAACACTTTAAGTGCCGAAAACGTGTTTAGGCGTCTTTCCTAGCCATGCTCAAGTTGCCTAGGATGCCGTAACTCGTCTTTGATATCAATATTTCAAAAATCTGTGATCGGAATCATATTTCCCCTCTGCAGCCTTCACACACAGTTCTGAGCTCCTCTCAATCCTCTAGCGGTTCAAGAGCGCCATCTGGTGGCCGATCGGCAGAAGCGCCAAACAGGAAGTCATGTGGATGAAGTGGTGATCACCCATATTATTTCCGGCCACTCTCTATAGATCCCGCGACTCCATCTTGAAACACTCGATAATAGATTGCTCGCCCTAACTCAATAAACAACGTTATTTGGACGTATATACTATTATACAACCTGGAAATGGACCGGGTATTTCAACATCCCATAATGGAAAACTGTCTACCCCACGCTGATCGCCCAACGGCCCGTGGAGACTGGGGTGAGTTTTAGCGTGTAGTATTACCGTGTTCGACACTAACTGCTATGATGAACATTTGACCCACATTAGATGAATGGTATAACGTTGCCCACGGAATTATAAACGATCCCCCGCCCATCCGGTCATCATCAGATGATACGTAGAAACTTCTAGAAGCACGTCCAT